>NW_027457031.1:25000-122500 GCF_040206685.1 Ascaphus truei
GCCGTGGGGTGCAGAACGTCCGTTAGTGCAGGGAGATCTCCTGCAGTCCTCGTGGTTTTGCTGCCAACAGAGTATTTTCCAAACGTCTCCTCCTGCTGACGTCACCGTCTGATGTGCACAGCTACGGTGTCCCTGGATGGCCAAAAACCTTCTCATGGACGGTGAGTAGGATTTCAGTTTTACCACACGGCGGAGCAACGTAGCTTCCTTAAGCACAAGCGCTTGGGAGCCTTTTCTTATTCAGCAGGAGAACAATCTTCTTGTTCAACAGGAGAATAGTCTACTGTTTATTAATGCATTACATGTTTTATATCAATTGAGGTTACAATTGTTTTAACCAATAAATGCTCTTTGTATCGTGTCCACCACGGCCATTGTTGTCTCAAGGGTAATACACTATTGTGGTGTTTTCTGTCTATTTCTTGTTCCCTTCTCTGAGGTATTCCACATAAGAAACCACTGTACAAGACTTTATTCCATTCTTCATCCTCAGCGCCATAGGAGGCCGTTCTACACGAACCTCCCCTCCAATGTATAACATTGCGGGAATGAGGGTACCTGGACATTGAGGGACTACGGATCCGGTAAGATCCCAGGCGGGATTTCTGCTTTAGATATTGTGAAGCAGGGGCATCCAGACACTGAATAAGGGGTTCAGGAAACTAGTCATTCACACCTGGCTTTTATTTCTAGATCGACATTTACACAGACACACACACACACACACGTAACAAGGGCTAATTGTAGTATAATGTAATACAATAAATATATTTGTCATTTAAATGGATTTTAGTCATATGTTTTATTTTAAAGCGGGGTTGGGGGCGGGACTAGGGGCGGGGTTGGGGGCGGGACTAGGTAGCGAGTAGATTTTTTGGTTGGGCGAGTAGATTTTTGGGTGATTTGTCGAACACTGTATATATATATATATATATAAAAGAGAAAGAAGAGAGAGCGCACGCCCCATAGCGTAATATTGTTGATTTAATGTTAAAAGGGAAGGGGGGGGAGAATTACATTCACAAGAGTAAAATTCAAATAAAACAATGTGTGAATAAATCACCACCATCCGGTCTCTGCACTGCAAACGTCCACAAGTCTTAGCTCCCTCAGGGCTGCGTGGAGATGATGATGTTCACAGGAGGCCAGTGGTATAATTCGCCGACAAAGATTCAGTCCATATGGTCCCGTAGTTCGCCTCTCCCACTTGAATGGCCGCAATGTAGATCTCGCGCTTCAATGCTGCCTCGTGCGCGTGCGCAGTGTCGCAATGACGTAATTGCGCAATTGGAATCCCTGGCGCGTTTCGTCACCAGAGGGCGACTTTCTCAAAGGGCTGATACTGAATGGACAAGGCTCCTGATATTTATAGCCAGTTGGTTGCTTGGCAACCCGTAATTAGAGTAGAATATATAAACCTGTGAGGTTCCAACGGAGATAAGAGTCCCATAAAGAATTAGGGTTGCAGACCTGTCTAAGACATGTGAATGTGCTCACAAGTGAAATTCTTTATTGGAATATATATCCGCCAATAGAAATCATGGGGCCCAGGACAAATTTAAGGAGCAGCCTAACACCCCCCTCCCCGATTAATCCCCCCCAATTTACCTTTGTAATCCCCACATCTCACCCCCCCTCCCTCCTCCCCCCATTAAACCCCACACTGCACAGCGCACTGTGTGTGTTCCTTAGGGGTGGGAAAACGAGATATTGGGAGAGACAGAGGGAGAGGAGAGGGAGGGGAGGAAGGAGAGGAGAAGGGGGAGCAGGGGAGAGAGGGGAGAGCGAGAGGGGGGAGGCAAGGATAGTGGATGAGAGAGAGAAGGGATATTGGATGAGAGAGAGAGGGGGCAGTGGGAGAGAGGGGGGACAGGGATAGTGGATGAGAGAGGGGACAGGGATATTGGGAGAGAGGGGACAGGGATATTGGATGAGAGAGAGAGGCAGGGATATTGGGAGAGAGGGGACAGGGATATTGGATGAGAGAGAGAGGCAGGGATAGTGAGAGAGAGGGGGGACAGGGATATTGGATGAGAGGGAGAGAGGGGGAACAGGGATAGTGGATGAGAAAGAGAGGGGGAACAGGGATAGTGGATGAGAGAGGGGGGACAGGGATATTGGATGAGACGGGGAACAGGGATAGTGGATGAGAGAGAGAGGGGGAACAGAAATAGTGGATGAGAGATAGAGAGGGGACATGGATATTGGATGAGAAAGGGGGGACAGGGATAGTGGATGAGAGAGAGAGGGGGAACAGAAATAGTGGATGAGAGATAGAGGGGGGGTAGGGATATTGAATGAGAAAGGGGGGACAGGGATAGGGGATGCGTGAGAGAGAGAAAGGGGACAGAGATAGTGGATGAGAGAGAGAGGGGACAGGGATAGTGGATGAGAGAGAGAGGGGACAGGGATAGTGGATGAGAGAGAGAGGGGACAGGGATAGTGGATGAGAGAGAGAGGGGACAGGGATAGTGGATGAGAGAGAGAGGGGACAGGGATAGTGGATGAGAGAGAGGGGGGACAGGGATAGTGGATGAGAAAGGGGGGACAGGGATAGTGGATGAGAGAGAGGGGGGACAGGGATAGTGGATGAGAGAGAGAGGGGACAGGAATAGTGGATGAGAGAGAGGGGACAGGGATAGTGGATGAGAGAGAGAGGGGACAGGAATAGTGGATGAGAGAGAGAGGGGACAGGGATAGTGGATGAGAGAGAGGGGGGACAGGGATAGTGGATGAGAAAGGGGGGACAGGGATAGTGGATGAGAGAGAGGGGGGACAGGGATAGTGGATGAGAGAGAGAGGGGACAGGAATAGTGGATGAGAGAGAGGGGACAGGGATAGTGGATGAGAGAGAGAGGGGACAGGGATAGTGGATGAGAGAGAGAGGGGACAGGGATAGTGGATGAGAGAGAGAGGGGACAGGGATAGTGGATGAGAGAGAGGGGGGACAGGGATAGTGGATGAGAGAGAGAGGGGACAGGGATAGTGGATGAGAGAGAGGGGGGACAGGGATAGGGGAGAGAGGATCTGAGTGAGCTGCTGCCCTGGAGGAGGGAGGGGGCCTGTTAGAGGCCTGTGGAGGGGGCCTGCCGAGCTTCCTGCTGAAAGGTGCCCACAGAGGTGCCTGTCAGGGGAACCTCCCTTCTACCAGTCAGGCACCGGCACGGACACCTCCCAGCAGGCCCCCTCTGTGGATCATATTAGGTTTGCCGCAGGATAGTGAGGGGGAGAGGCAGCAGCTGTGGGTCGGCAACCTGCAGAGAGACGCGAGTAGGGGCGGAAAGAGCCGCGTGCGGCTCGGGGGCCACAGGTTGCCGACCTCTGCTGAAGGCCTAAAGCGTCGGACCGCGCGCCGCCATAAGGCCTCGTTCAGGGTGCCAGAGGCAGGAGTTGGAGGGAGGGCGTTCGGGAGGGCGGCAGTCTGCTGGGCGATGTGTGTCCATCCCCAGCAGACTTTTTCAGGAGTTGAGGAGGCGGCGAGGGGGCTACAGACGGCAGCTTAGGGATCCCAGTTGCAGTCATGAAATCATTCTCAAGAATGATTTCATTGGCTGCCGAGGTCCCAGTGACGCTGCTGCAGCTTCAAAAAACGATTTTTTCGTTTATTGAAACTGTATTCAGCGTCAACTCCGGGCTTCGGAGACAGGGCAGCTGCTACCCTGACAACCAGTATTCAATTTGAATACTTTGTGTCCCACGGCAGCTCGCACGGCAGCACGCCCTCCCTCCGAAGCCTGCACCCTGAACGAGGCCTTACACACTACAGCATTACAATGAGCGCGCAGTAACCGCCCGCACCATCACGCCCTCCAATTTAGAACAGACCTCAGAATTTGATCTTGCCGGGCGACGCGTCACTGAGCGGTTCAGCCAATGAGGGCGAAGCGCTCGTGTGATGTCATGGCTGCGCCTCCCTGTCACCTCTCGATGCCGCCTGCCTGCAGTGCAGATTTGGGGCGGGCGCATCGCCCTGAGGGAGCGCGCGGCCGCAGCTTTTGGTATGATCACGGCCTTGGGTAAAGCTCTTACCCCCCAGAGGGTTTATTTTAACACTTTAGCCCGTTTGAAAAATCACAAGATGTTTAATTCAACTTTCTCATTGAACATTTGTAGAGAAAATGAGCCAAGCTGCCAGAAGCTATTTTTCAATGTTTAGCGTCTTTACTAATGAGTGTAAATGACACTTCATATACAGCAGGTTATGGGACACAGTATTACAGTAAATGGCCACCATGTTTCTTCTCACATCCCAGTATAGGGATCTCTCCTATTATCACACGCTGGTAGCAGCTGAGAGAGCTCAGGGGCTGAGCCCAGAATGTGACGCACATCATCATTCTACAGCTCAAAAAATGCCATGTTTATGTGCTACCTGATTTCCGTGGTTACAGCCCAACCGCCCTGTACCTGAGCCCTGTGTCACTGGGCTTGTGCTGTTATCACTTGCTGCTGACTGCAATAACCTGCACAGCTGCTGACTGCGTCTGCAAGGAGTTTCCTCCCAACGTGAGCTACTTGTAGAGCGGATACTTGGACATTTCAGAGCGGAAGGAGCCTCCCAGCGTAAAGGCGCACTTTCCCCAGGGAGAGAGACACCTCGGGTAAGATCTGATTAAAGGACAACCTTTGAGGAGCGGGCTTAGTGTGTGTGTATTTCAGGAGGGGTCTTTATTGTGTGTGTGTGTGTGTGTGTGTGTGTGTGTGTGTGTGTGTGTGTGTGTGTGTGTGTGTGTGTGTGTGTGTGTGTGTGTGTGTATTTGGGAAGGGTCTTTATTGTGTGTGTGTGTGTGTGTGTGTGTGTGTGTGTGTGTGTGTGTGTGTGTGTGTGTGTGTGTGTGTGTGTGTGTGTGTGTGTGTGTGTGTGTGTGTGTGTGTGTGTGTGTGTGTGTATTTGGGAAGGGTATTTATTGTGTGTGTGTATTTGGGAAGGCGGGCTTATTGTGTATGTGTGTATTTGGGAAGGGGCACTTATTGTGTATGTGTGTGTATTTGGGAAGGGGGGCTTATTGTGTGTGTGTGTGTGTTTGTGTGCATTTGGGAAGGTGCTTACTCTGTACAGTATGTGTGTGTATTTGAGGAGGGGTCAGTAAAAAAGGGATCCAACGCTCTACGAATTTTTAATTATAAGCTAATTCATTTGTGCCATTGTTAATTTGGGGGGGGGGTGCGTATTGTGTTTGTGTATTTGGGAAGGGGCGCTTACTGTGTATGTGTGTGTATTTGGGGAGGGGACTTATTGTGTGAGTGTACTGGGGATGGGGGTTATGTACTGTAGTGTGGGATCAGAGGGGGAGTTTGAGACAGAGGGGTGTAAGAGAGAAGGGGAGACTGACAGACAGAGGTGGGAGTGTAAGAGGGGGATGAGAGAGCGAGGTGGTGTGTGAGAAGGGGGCAGTGTAAGAGAAAATGGGGGGAGAGGGTGCTCGCAATGTCGCCAACACGTGGGTGGGGGGCCCCGGTTGAAGCTCTAGTCCTGGGCCCCAGGAAACCTGTCTGCGGCCCTGGTCATACGAGCTTAGTAACATGTAGAAAGGACACATGTATGTTCAGAATGAGTTACCATGGTATGCTGAGAGGCATCATAGCAGGTAATACTGTGCGCTGCAAGGTCAGGGGGAGGAACGGTCCGATGGAGGAGTTGGAAGGGCCCAGAATATCTCTAAAAGCATTGTCCTTCATACAGATCGGAGGCAGAGAGGGGATAAGACCGCAGCCGCAATTCAGCCAGGAGGAGCAAACAATGGCTGAAAAGGAGGAGCCGGCTCGGGCGAAGATGGTGAGTGTACAAATTGCTGTCACTGTGCAACTCTTCCAATGACCTGCAAATTAATGCAGAGAAATAGTGACACGTGTTTCTAACACGTTAAGCGCCAAAGGGGAACTCAACAGCTGTTGGAGAAGTTAAGGGAGTTACTAACACAAAGTCAGTATAAATTCTAGTTATTTATTTATTCCTTTTTTTATTTTAAACACGTACAAACAACATATTTAACAGTATTCACATTAAAGGGCAGAGTGGGCGGGAATCTCATGCCCGGGTGCAGACTGACCCCGTGCCCCTGCCTCTGTCTATTTCTAACCTCCCTGACCCTTCCCCCTGCCACGTCAGCCCTGCTGCCAGAGGGGGGGAGAGGCCAGGGGGGACGCAGTCCACACTCACAGGTAAGGGGAGCCTAGTCCCTCTGGGCATAGCGCCCTGTCACCGAGGGCTCAAGGCTACTTTTCTGGGTTATTTTGAAGCGAGCGACACTCGGGAACATTTAGGGGTCTTCACAAACACAGAGAGAACATTTAGGGGTCACACAGAACATTTAGGGGTCTTCCCAAACACAGAGAGAACATTTAGGGGTCTTCCCAAACACAGAGAGAACATTTAGGGGTCACACAGAACATTTAGGGGTCTCCCCAGACACAGTAAACCCCACACACACAGATCCCAAAACCTCTGCCTTTCCCAAACTGCAGGCGGAGGGTCAAGATTTCAGGTGTTTAAATAAAACGTTGATACCCGGAGTGTTTGTCTGGCTTTTATTGTAACTTACATAGTTACATCGTAGATGAGGTTGAAAAAAGATGTAGGTCCATAAAGTTCAACCTATGCTAAATTTAGACAACAGATACTTTATCCTATATCTATACTTACTTATTGATCCAGAGGAAGGCAAACAAAAAACCCCATTAAGGGGAAAAATTAATTCCTTCCGGACTCCAAGAATTGGCTATTGGATTAATCCCTGGATCAATATCCTTCCCATGTACTGTATACTTATTTGGTATATCCCTGTATACCTTTCCCATCTAAAAAGATATCCAACCTTTTTTTGAACAAATCTATTGTATCTGCCATCACAGTCTCCATGGGTAATGAATTCCACATTTTAACTGCCCTTACTGTAAAGAACCCTTTCCTTTGTTGCTGGTGAAATTTCCTTTCCTCCAACCTTAAGGGATGGCCCCGAGTCCTTAGTACTGCCCGTGGGATGAATAGGTCTTTTGAAAGCTCCATGTATTGTCCCTGAATATATTTGTACTGTATATAGTTATCATATCCCCTCTTAGACGCCTCTTTTCTAATGTAACTAAAAATAATTTACTGATGCAGCCACCAGTATTAGAACGCTTACCGGAGAAATTCCTTGGAGATTCTGGGGCAGTCTCACAGTAATTGACTCAACATTTCTGTAAAATTCTTAATGGCCCATCGGATTGACACAGCAGGGGTCCCTGCAGTCCCATTCAGTTTGCAGGAACCCCCTGCTGTGTAGCTAGCCTCTCCTCATAAGTTAGATTGTCCACCCCCTTTATTAATTTGGTGGCTCTTCTCTGCACTCTCTCTAGTTCCATAATGTCTTTTCTTAGGATTTGGTGCCCAAAATTGTACTCCATATTCAAGGTGTGGTCTTACTAGTGCTTTGTAAAGGGGCATAATTATGTTTACTTCCCTTCCATCCATTGCCCGTTTGATAAAAGAACACGGAAATCACCAGGCACTCCTGAGGGTGTTCCAGGTAGGGAAAAAGGACATACAATGGTGAACCAACAATAAGGGTGAGGCAACAATAAAAAGAAAAAAGGAGAAAATAAAATATACAACCCGTGTTCAATTGTAGCTCAACCTTCAATGGATCTTCCTTGTTGATCCTTTACTAGTTGCATTGTCGAGAAGTCAGGGAGCGCAGTACACCGGGTGAACATAAAGGGACAAAGCATCACACAGATGATAGTGCAACACTGTGTGATGAAATTATGATAACCCTATAACTATAATGGGGACATGGAGAGAGGACAATAAAGAATTGCTGCACGGATTGAAAGGACAACAAATGGATTTAGTGAGCAAACATCATGGAACACACAGATGCAATGGGAACTTACAAGAAAGCCCCAAAATCAGGCAATTGGAATAGAGCTCAGTCAATGTCCGTTGTGGGAGGTAAAAAACCTGTGAGTGATGAAACCGATCCCTGAGGTACTCCACTCACGACTTTAGCCCAACCTGAAAAAGTTCCCTCTGTTGTCTGTCCTTTAACCAGTTTTCAATCCAGGTGCATATATTATTAGTGAGTACAATTTTCTTTATTTTGTACACCAACCTCTTGTGTGAAACCGTATCAAAAGCCTTTGCAAAATCTAAGTAGACCACATCAACTGCATTACCCTGGTCTAAATTCCTACTTACCTCCTCAAAGAAACAAATAAGGTTAGTTTGGCAAGATCTATCCTTCATAAATCCATGCTGACTATTACTAATAATTTTGTTTTCCATTAGGTATTCCTGAATATTATCCCGTATTAAACCTTCAAGTAGTTTCCCTACTATTGAAGTCAGGCTTACAGGTCTGTAATTTCCCGGTTGTGATCTAGCTCCCTTTTTAAATATAGGCACCACATCTGCTTTACGCCAATCTTGTGGTACTGAGCCTGTGGAAATGGAGTCCTTGAATATTAAATATAATGGTTTGGCTATTACTGAGCTTAACTCCTTGAGAACTCTTGGCTGTATGCCATCGGGGCCAGGTGCCTTATTTACTTTCATTTTTTCAAGTCGCTTATGTACTTCTTCCTCAGTTAACAATTGCTCATTAATGTGGAGGTTGTGGCTTCCTCCTGCGGCACTACTATTGAATTTGATTCTTCCCTGGTAAACACAGAGGCAAAGAATTTGTTTAATACCTCTGCTTTTTCCTTATCTCCAATAATCTGCCTACCCATCTCACACTGAAAGGGTCCTATATTTTCTTTTCTCATTTTTTTGTTATTAAGGTACTGAAAGAACTTTTTAGGGTTGACCTTACTTTCTATTGCAATCCTTTTTTCATTATCCATTTTTGCTAATTTGATTGCCCTTTTGCAATTTTTGTTACATTCCTTATAATCCTGATAAGATGTCTCCGTCCCTTCTGACTTAAAGAATCTAAACGCCTTCCTCTTCTTGTCCATTTCCTCCCCTACCTGTTTATTTAGCCACATTGGTTTTGAGTTATTTCTTTTATACTTATTACCCAAGGGTATACACTGATAAGTGTGCTTTTCTAACAATGTTTTAAAAACTGCCCATTTATCTTCTACATTTTTCCCTGCAAAAACATCATCCCATTGTATTACTACTAGATTAGACCTCAGTTTATTAAAATCTGCCTTTCCAAAGTTTAAGGTCTTTGTTAAACCCAAGTACAGGCATACCCCGCATTAGCGTACGCAATGGGACCGAAGCATGTATGTAAAGTGAAAATGTACTTAAAGTGAAGCACTACCTTTTTCCCACTTATCGATGCATGTACTGTACTGCAATCGTCATATACGTGCATAACTGATGTAAATTACGCATTTGTAACAGGCTCTATAGTCTCCCCGCTTGTGCACAGCTTCGGTACAGGTAGGGAGCTGTTCAGGACGTGAAACAGGCGCATGCGTGAGATGCAGTTTGCCTATTGGGCGATACTGTATGTACTTACTCGCGAGTGTCCTTAAACCGGGGTATGCCTGTAATCTGTTTTTTGATAATTTATTTCAAATGAGACCATGTTATGATCACTGTTACCCAAATGTCCCAGGACTTGAATATTTGTTATTACCTCTACATTGTTTGATATGAACAAATCCAGTATTGCCCCTCTCCTGGTTGGTTCCTCAATAATTTGGGTCATATAATTTCTCCTGAAGTCTGTCACCGATACAGGTTATCCATATGATCACTTCTCTGTGTGTATCCGACTGTCTCTTTTCTTTTTAACCCTGCGTATGTCAGTCACTTGTTATATTAGATCTGTCAATTTTCATATTCCATTAGTGTGTGTCTGTGTGTGTGTATTTGTGTGTGCGCTTATCTGTGCATCCGTGTGCGTGCGCATATTTATGCGTGCATGTGTATCTGTTTATCTGTGCGTATATATATATATATATATATATATATATATATATATATCACACACACAGTGTATACTATATAAAGAGAGAGAGAGAGAGAGAATCGAAAGTCAGATTTTTGTGTCTGCTACAGTACAATTCTTTGTACACTTACCTCTGAGTGCTGCCTCTCTTTGCTGTTTCGCTGCCCTGATGGATGGCAACGTAATATATACATGTTTCAAAAGTATATTTGAAAAATAGCACACAATACCCAACATTACGCATATTGTACAAGGATGCTGAATGCCGTGTGAACTTTTTTTGGTTAGGAAACCTCAGAATATGATTTTTAAATTCTGGGGAACCCCAACCCTCACCCCCTGTCTGTCACCCTGTCTCCCTCATCCCTCACTGCCCCTTTTACGCTCCCTCTCCCACTCACACTCTCCCCCTTAAACTCCTTTTCTCCTTCACACTCTCCCCCCACTCTCCTTCTCCCACTCTCTCCTTCTCCCCCTCACACTCTCCCCCTCACTCTCCTTCTCCCCCTCACACTCTCCCCTAAGGCTCCTTCTCCCCCTCACACTCTTTCCTTTACGCTCCTTCACCCCCTTACGATCCTTCTCTCCCTCTTACACTCCTTCCCTCACACTCTCCCCCTTACGCTAATTTACCCCCTCACGCTCTCCCCCTTACGCTCCTTCTCCCCCTCACATTCTCCCCCTCAATCTCCTTCTCCCCCTCACACTCTCCACCTTACGCCCTTTCTCCCCCTCACACTCTCCCCCTTACGCTCCTTCTCCCCCTCACGCTCCTCCCCCTCACACGCTCCCCTAATGCTCCTTCTCCCCCTCACACTCTCCCCTTACGCTAATTTACCCCATCACGCTCTCCCCCTTACGCTCCTTCTCCCCCTCACACTCTCCCCCTTACGCTCCTTCTCCCCCTCACACTCTCCCCCTTGCGTTCATTCTTTCCCTCACGCTCTCCACCTTACGCTCCTTCTCCCCCTCACACTCTCCCCTTACGCTAATTTACCCCATCACGCTCTCCCCCTTACGCTCCTTCTCCCCCTCACACTCTCCCCCTTACGCTCCTTCTCCCCCTCACACTCTCCCCCTTGCGTTCATTCTTTCCCTCACGCTCTCCACCTTACGCTCCTTCTCCCCCTCACACTCTCCCCTTACGCTAATTTACCCCATCACGCTCTCCCCCTTACGCTCCTTCTCCCCCTCACACTCTCCCCCTTACGCTCCTTCTCCCCCTCACACTCTCCCCCTTGCGTTCATTCTTTCCCTCACGCTCTCCACCTTACGCTCCTTCTCCCCCTCACACTCTCCCCCTTACGCTTCTTCTCCCAGACACTCTCCCCCTTACGCTCCTTCTCCCCCTCACACTCTCCCCCTTACGCTCCTTCTCCCCCTCACACTCTCCCCTTACGCTCCTTCTCCCCCTCACACTCCCCCTTATACTCCTTCTCCCCCTCCCACTCTCCCCCTTTTGCTCCTTCTCCCACTCTCACACTCCCCCTCACTCTCCTTCTCCCCCTCACATTCTCCCCCTTACTCTCCTTCTCCCCCTCACACTTTCCACCTTATGCTCCTTCTCCCCCTTACACTCTCCCCCTTACGCTCCTTCTCCCCCTCACACTCTCCCCCTTACGCTGCTTCTCCCCTCACACTCTCCCCCTTACACTCCTTCTCCCCCTCACACTCTCCCCCTTACGCTGCTTCTCCCCTCACACTCTCCACTTTACGCTCCTTTACCCCCTCACGCTATCCCCCTTGCGCTCCCTTACCCCAATGCTCTTCCCCTTACGCTCCTTCTCCCCCTCCCGCTCTCCTCTTACGCTCCTTCTCCCCCTCCCGCTCTCCTCTTATGCTCCTTCTCCCCTCACACTCTCCCCCTTTCGCTCCTTCTCCCCCTCACTCTCCTTCTCCCCCTCACACTCTCCACCTTATGCTCCTTCTCCCACTCACACTCTCCCCCTTATTCTCCTTTTCCCCTCACTATCCCCCTTACGCTCCTTTACCCCCTCACGCTCTCCCCTTACGCTCCTTCTCCCCCACACACTCTCCCCCTTACGCTCCTTTAACCCCTCATGCTCTCCCCTTACGCTCCTTCCCCTAACACTCTCCCCTTACGCTCCTTCTCCCCCTCACACTCTCCCGCTTACACTCCTTCTCCCCCCTCACGCTCTCTCCCTTACGCTCCTCCTCCCCCTCACACTCTCCTGCTTACACTCCTTCTCCCCCCTCATGCTCTCTCCCTTATGCTCCTTCTCCCCCTCACACTCTCCCCCTTATGATCCTTCTCCCCCTCACACTCTCCCCATTACGCTCCTCCCCCTCACACTCTCCCCCTTACGCTCCTCCCCCTCACACTCTCCCCTTACGCTCCTTCTCCCCCTCACACTCCCCCCTTTCGCTCCTTCTCCCACTCACACTCTCCCCCTCACTCTCCTTCTCCCCCTCACAGTCTCCCCCTCAATCTCCTTCTCCCCCTCACACTCTCCGCCTTATGCTCCTTCTCCCACTCACACTCTCCCCCTTATGCTCCTTCTCCCCCTCACACTCTCCCCCTTATGCTCCTTCTCCCCCTCACACTATCCCCCTTACGCTCCTTCTACCCCTCATGATCTCTCCTTTCGCTCCTTCTCCCCCTTATGCTCCTTCTCCCCCTCACACTCTCCCCCTTTCGCTCAATCTCCCACTCACACTCTCCCCCTCACTCTCCTTTTCCCCCTCACTCTCCTTCTCCCCCTCACACTCTCCACCTTATGCTCCTTCTCCCACTCACTATCCCACTTACGCTCCTTCTCCCCCTCACTATCCCTTCACGCTCTCCCCTCATGCTCCTTCTCCCCCTCACACTCTCCCCCTCTTGCTCCTTCTCCCGCTCACACTCTCCCCCTCACTCTCCTTCTCCCCCTCACACTCTCCACCTTATGCTCCTCCCCCTCACACTCTCCCCCTTACGCTCATTCTCCCCCTCACACTCTCCCCCTCACTCTCCTTCTCCCCCTCACACTCTCCACCTTATGCTCCTTCTCCCCCTCACACTCTCCCCTTACGCTCATTCTCCCCCTCACACTCTACCCCTCACTCTCCTTCTCCCCCTCACACTCTCCACCTTATGCTCCTTCTCCCCCTCACACTCTCCCCCTCACGCTCCTCTTCCCCTCACACTCTCCTCTTATGCTACTTTTTCCCCTCACGCTCTCCCCCTTACACTCCTTCTCCCCCTTACTCTCCCCCTTACACTACTTCTCCCCCTCATGCTCTCCCCCTTACGCTCTCCCCCTTACACTCCTTCTCTCCCCTCACGCTCCCCGCCTTATGCTCCTTCTTCCCCTCACACTCTCCCCCTTACACTTTCCCCCTCACACTCCTTCTCCCCCCTCACGCTCTCCCCCTTATGCTCCTTCTCCCCCTTACACTCTCCCCATTACGCTCTTTCTCCCCCTCACACTGCTTCTCCCCCTCACACTCTCCCCCTTATGCTCCTTCTGCCCCTCACACTCTCCCCCTTACACTCTACCCCTCACACTCCTTCTCCCTCCTCACGCTCTCCCCCTTATGCTCCTTCTTCCCCATACACTCTCCCCCTTACACTCTCCCCCTCACACTCCTCCCCCCTCACGCTCTTCCCCTTATGCTCCTTCTCCCCCTCACACTCTCCCCCTTACGCTCCTTCTCCCCCTCACACTCCTTCTCCCCCTCCCCCTCTCCCCCTCACGCTCCTTCTCCCCCTCACACTCTCCCCCTTTTGCTCCTTTACCCCCTCACGCTCTCGCCCTTACGCTACTTTTTCCCCTCACGCTCTCCCCCTTACGCTCCTTCTCCCCCTTACTCTCCTTCTACCCCTCACACTCTCCCCCTTACGCTCCTTCTCAACTCACACTCTCCCCCTTTTGCTCCTTTACCCCCTCATGCTCTCCCCCTTACGCTTTCCTCTTACGCTACTTTTCCCCCTCACACTCTCCCCCTTACGCTCCTTCTCCCCCTCACATTCTCCCCCTTACATTCCTTCTCCCCCTCACACTCCCCCTTACGCTGCTTCTCCCCCTCACGCTCCTTCTCCCCCTCACACACTCCCCCTCATGCTCTACTAATTATGCTCCTTCTCCCCCTCACGCTCTACCCCTTATGCTCCTTCTTCCCCTCTCACTCTCCCCCTTCCACTCCTTCTCCCACTCACACTCTCCCCCTTATGCTCCTTCTCCCCCCTCACGCTCTCCCCCTTATGCTCCTTCTCCCCCTTACACTCTCCCCATTACGCTCTTTCTCCCCCTCACACTGCTTCTCCCCCTCACACTCTCCCCCTTATGCTCCTTCTGCCCCTCACACTCTCCCCCTTACACTCTACCCCTCACACTCCTTTTCCCTCCTCACGCTCTCCCCCTTATGCTCCTTCTTCCCCATACACTCTCCCCCTTACACTCTCCCCCTCACACTCCTCCCCCTTCACGCTCTTCCCCTTATGCTCCTTCTCCCCCTCACACTCCTTCTCCCCCTCCCCCTCTCCCCCTCACGCTCCTTCTCCCCCTCACACTCTCCCCCTTTTGCTCCTTTACCCCCTCACGCTCTCGCCCTTACGCTACTTTTTCCCCTCACGCTCTCCCCCTTACGCTCCTTCTCCCCCTTACTCTCCTTCTACCCCTCACACTCTCCCCCTTACGCTCCTTCTCCCCTCACACTCTCCCCCTTTTGCTCCTTTACCCCCTCATGCTCTCCCCCTTACGCTCTCCTCTTAGGCTACTTTTCCCCCTCACACTCTCCCCCTTACGCTCCTTCTCCCCCTCACGCTCCTTCTCCCCCTCACATTCTCCCCCTTACATTCCTTCTCCCCCTCACACTCCCCCTTACGCTCCTTCTCCCCCTCACGCTCCTTCTCCCCCTCACACACTCCCCCTCATGCTCTACTAATTATGCTCCTTCTCCCCCTCACGCTCTACCCCTTATGCTCCTTCTTCCCCTCTCACTCTCCCCCTTCCACTCCTTCTCCCACTCACACTCTCCCCCTTATGCTCCTTCTCTCCCTCACACTCTCCCCCTTACGCTCCTTCTCCCCTCACCCTCTCCCCCTTACGCTCTCCTCTTATGATCCTTTTTCCCCTCACGCTCTCTCCCTTACGCTCCTTCTCCCCCTCACGCTCTCCCCTTATGCTCCTTCTCACCCTCACAATCTCCCCCTTACACTCCTTCTCCCATTCACACTCTCCCCCTAACGCTCCTTCTCCCCCTCACACTCTCCCCCTTATGCTCCTTCTCACCCTCACAATCTCCCCCATACGCTCATTCTCCCCCTCACACTCTCCCCCTTACGCTCCTTCTTCCCCTCACACTCCCCCCCTTATGCTCCTTCTCCCCCTCACCCTCTCCCCATTATGCTTCTTTTTCCCCTCACGCTCTCCCCCTTACGCTCCTCCTCTACCTCACACTCTACACCTTATGCTCCTTCTCCCCCTCACACTCTCCCCCTTACGCTCCTTCTCCCCCTCACTCTCCCCCTTACGCTCCTTCTCCCTCTCATACTCTCCCCCTTATACACCTTCTCTCCCTCACTCTCTCCCTTACGCTCCTTTACCCTTCACAATCTCCCCCTTATGAACCTTCTCCCCCTCACACTATCCCCCTTACGCTCCTTTACCTCCTCACGCTCTCCCCTTACGCTCCTTCCCCTTACACTCTCCCCCTTATGCTCCTTCTCCCTCTCATACTCTCCCCCTTATACACCTTCTCTCCCTCACTCTCTCCCTTACGCTCCTTTACCCCTCACAATCTCCCCCTTATGAACCTTCTCCCCCTCACACTATCCCCCTTACGCGCCTTCTCCCCCACACACTATCCCCCTCACACTACTTCTCCCCCCTCACGCTCTCTCCCTTATGCTCCTTCTTCCCCTCACACTCTCCCCCTTACACTCTCCCCCTAACGCTCCTTCTCCCCCTCACACTCTCCCCCTTATGCCCCTTCTCTCCCTCACACTCTACACCTTATTATCCTTTTCTCCCTCACAATCTCCCCCTTACGCTCCTTCTCCCCCTCACTCTCCCCCTTACGCTCATTCTCCCCGTCACACTATCCCCCTTATGCTCCTTCTCCCCCTCATACTCTCCCCTTACGCTCCTTCTCCCCCTCACACTCTCCCCTTACACTCCTTCTCACCCTCAGACTTTCCCCTTACACTCCTTCTCCCCCTCACATTCCCCCCCTTACGCTCCTCACACTCTCCCCTGTACACTCCTTCAACCCTCACTCTCCCCCATATGTTCCTTCTCCCACTCCCCTCTTACGCTCCACCTCCCCCTCACACTCTTCCCCTTACTCTCATTCTCCTCCTCACACTCTCCCCTTACGCTCCTTCTCCCCCTCACATTCTCCCCCTTACACTCCTTCTCCCCCTCACTCTCTCCCCCTTACGCTCCTTCTCCCCCTCACTCTCCCCCTTACGCTCCTTCTCCCCCTCACGCTCCTTCTCCCCCTCACACTCTCCCCCTCATGCTCTACTAATTATGCTCCTTCTCCCCCTCACGCTCTACCCCTTATGCTCCTTCTTCCCCTCTCACTCTCCCCCTTACACTCCATCTCCCACTCACACTCTCCCCCTTATGCTCCTTCTCCCCTCACCCTCTCCCCCTTACGCTCTCCTCTTATGATCCTTTTCCCCCTCACGCTCTCTCCCTTACTCTCCTTCTCCCCCTCACGCTCTCCACCTTACACCCCTTCTCCCACTCACACTCTCCCCCTAACACTCCTTCTCCCCCTCACTCTCCCCCTTATGCTCCTTCTCACCCTCACAATCTCCCCCTTACGCTCATTCTCCCCCTCACACTCTCCCCCTTATGCTCCTTCTCACCCTCACAATCTCCCCCTTACGCTCATTCTCCCCCTCACACTCTCCCCCTTATGAACCCTCTCCCCCTCACGCTCTCTCCCTTACGCTCCTTCTCCCCCTCACTCTCCCCCTTACACTCCTTCTCCCCCTCACACTCTCCCCCTTACGCACCTTCTCCCCCTTACGCTCCTTCTCCCCCTCACTCTCCCCCTTACACTTCTTCTCCCCCTCACACTCTCCCCCTTACGCACCTTCTCCCCCCTCACAATCTCCACTTTATGATCCTTCTCCCCCTCACACTCTCCCCCTTACGCTCCTTCTCCCCCTCACACTCTCTGCCTTATGCACCTTCTCCCCCCTCACAATCTCCCCTTTATGATCCTTCTCCCCCTCACACTCTCCCCCTTACGCTCCTTCTCCCCCTCACACTCTCTGCCTTACGCACCTTCTCCCCCCTCACAATCTCCCCCTTATGATCCTTCTCCCCCTCACACTCTCCCCCTTACGCTCATTCTCCCCCTCACACTCTCTGCCTTACGCACCTTCTCCCCCCACACAATCTCCCCCTTATGATCCTTCTCCCCCTCACACTCCCCACCTTACGCTCCTTCTCCCCCTCACACTCTCCCCCTTATGCTCATTCTCCCCCTCACACTCTCCCCCTTACGCTCATTCTCCCCCTCACACTCTCCCCCTTACGCTCATTCTCCCCCTCACACTCTCCCCCTTACGCTCCTTCTCCCCTCACAATCTCCCCCTTATGATCCTTCTCCCCGTCACACTCTCTCCCTTACGCATCTTCTCCTCCCTCACAATCTCCCCCTTATGATCCTTCTCCCCCTCACACTCTCCCCCTTACGCTCCTTCTCCCCCTCACACCCTCCCCCTTACGCTCATTCTCCCCCTCACACTCTCCCCCTTATGCTCATTCTCCCCCTCACACTCTCCCCCTTACGCTAATTCTCCCCCTCACACTCTCCCCCTTACGCACCTTCTCCCCCTCACAATCTCCCCCTTATGATCCTTCTCCCCCTCACACTCTCCCCCTTATGCTCATTCTCCCCCTCACACTCTCCCCCTTACGCTAATTCTCCCCCTCACACTCTCCCCCTTACGCACCTTCTCCCCCTCACAATCTCCCCCTTATGATCCTTCTCCCCCTCACACTCTCCCCCTTACGCTCCTTCTTCACCTCACACTCTCCCCCTTATGCTCCTTCTCTCCCTTACACTCTCCCCATTATGCTCCTTCTCCCCCTCACAATCTCCCTCTTACGCGCCTTCTCCCCCTCACACTCTCCCCCTTACTCTCCTTCTCCCCCTCACACTCTCCCCCTTACGCTCCTTCTCCCCCTCACACTCTCCCCCTTATGCTCCTTCTCCCCCTCACACTCTCCCCCTTACGCTCATTCTCCCCCTCACACTCTCCCCCTTACGCTCATTCTCCCCCTCACACTCTCCCCCTTATGCTCCTTCTCCCCTCACAATCTCCCCCTTATGATCCTTCTCCCCGTCACACTCTCTCCCTTACGCATCTTCTCCCCCCTCACATTCTCCCCCTTATGATCCTTCTCCCCCTCACACTCTCCCCCTTACGCTCCTTCTCCCCCTCACACCCTCCCCCTTACGCTCATTCTCCCCCTCACACTCTCCCCCTCACACTCTCCCCCTTACGCTAATTCTCCCCCTCACACTCTCCCCCTTACGCACCTTCTCCCCCTCACAATCTCCCCCTTATGCTCCTTCTCCCCCTCACAATCTCCCTATTACGCGCCTTCTCCCCCTCACACTCTCCCCCTTACGCTCCTTCTTCCCCTCACACTCTCCCCCTTATGCTCCTTCTCTCCCTCACACTCTCCCCCTTATGCTCCTTCTCCCCCTCACAATCTCCCTCTTACGCGCCTTCTCCCCCTCACACTATCCCCCTTACGTGCCTTCTCCACCTCACACTCTCCCCCTCACACTCTCCCCCTTACGCTCCTTCTCCCCTGACCCTCTCCCCCTCACACTCTCCCCTCTCTCTCCTTCACCCCCTCACGCTCTCCCCCTTATGCTCCTTCTCTACCTCACACTCTCCCCCTTACGCTCCTTCTCCCCCTCACTCTCCCCCTTACGCTCATT
This sequence comes from Ascaphus truei, assembly GCF_040206685.1. Classification (NCBI taxonomy): domain Eukaryota; kingdom Metazoa; phylum Chordata; class Amphibia; order Anura; family Ascaphidae; genus Ascaphus; species Ascaphus truei. Next base: position 43,810 of record NW_027457031.1, read on the forward strand.
CTCCCTCTCATACTCTCCCCCTTACACTCCTTCTCTCCCTCACTCTCCCCCTTTCGCTCCATTAGCCCTCACAATCTCCCCCTTATGAACCTTCTCCCCCTCACACTATCCCCCTTACGCTCCTTTACCCCCTCACGTTCTCCCCTTACGCTCCTTCCCCTCACACTCTCCCCCTTATGCTCCTTCTACCCCTCACACTCTCCCCCTTACGCGCCTTGTCCCCCTCACACTATCCCCCTTACGCTCCTTCTCCCCTCACGCTCTCCCCCTTATGCTCTCCTCTTACGCTCCTTCTCCCCCTCACACTCCTTCTCCCCCCTCACGCTCTCTCCCTTATGCTTCTTCTTCCCTTCACACTCTCCCCCTTACACTCTCCCCCTAACGCTCCTTCTCCCCCTCACACTCTCCCCCTTTTGCTCCTTCTCTCCCTCACAATCTCCCCATTACGCTCCTTCTCCCCCTCACACTCTCCCCCTTACGTTCATTCTCCACCTCACACTATCCCCCTTATGCTCCTTCTCCCCCTCACACTCTCCCCTTACGCTCCTTCTCCCCCTCACACTCCTTCTCCCCCCTCACGCTCTCTCCCTTATGCTCCTTCTTCCCTTCACACTCTCCCCCTTACACTCTCCCCCCTAACGCTCCTTCTCCCCCTCACACTCTCCCCCTTTTGCCCCTTCTCTCCCTCACACTCTACACCTTATGCTCCTTCTCTCCCTCACAATCTCCCCCTTACGCTCCTTCTCCGCCTCACACTCTCCCCCTTACGTTCATTCTCCCCCTCATACTCTCCCCCTTACGCTCATTCTCCCCCTCACACTCTCCCCTTACGCTCCTTCTCCCCCTCACACTCTCCCCTAACGCTCCTTCTCCCCCTCACACTCTCCCCCTTTTGCCCCTTCTCTCCCTCACACTCTACACCTTATGCTCCTTCTCTCCCTCACAATCTCCCCCTTACGCTCCTTCTCCACCTCACACTCTCCCCCTTACGTTCATTCTCCCCCTCACACTATCCCCCTTATGCTCCTTCTCCCCCTGACACTCTCCCCTTACGCTCCTTCTCCCCCTCACACTCTGCCCTTACACTCCTTCTCACCCTCAGACTCTCCCCTTACACTCCTTCTCCCTCTCACATTCTCCCCCTTACGCTCCTCACACTCTCCCCTGTACACTCCTTCTCCCCCTCACTCTCCCCCTTATGCTCCTTCTCCCCCTCCCGCTCCTCTAATGCTCCATCTCCCCCTCATACTCTCCCCCTTACGCTCATTCTCCCCCTCACACTCTCCCCTTACGCTCCTTCTCCCCCTCACACTCTCCCCTTACACTTCTTCTCCCCCTCACATTCTCCCCCTTGCACTCCTCACACTCTCCCCTGTACGCTCCTTCTCCCCTTCACTCTCCCCCTTACACTCCTTCTCCCCCTCACTCTTCCCCTTACGCTCCTTCTCCCCCTCACTCTCCACCTTACGCTCCTTCTCCCCCTCACACTCTCCCCTGTACGCTCCTTCTCCCCTTCACTCTCCCCCTTACACTCCTTCTCCCCCTCACTCTTCCCCTTTTGCCCCTTCTCTCTCTCACACTCTACACCTTATGCTCCTTCTCTCCCTCACAATCTCCCCCTTACGCTCCTTCTCCCCCTCACACTCTCCCCCTTACGTTCATTCTCCCCCTCACACTATCCCCCTTATGCTCCTTCTCCCCCTCACACTCTCCCCTTACGCTCCTTCTCCCCCTCACACTCTCCCCTTACACTCCTTCTCACCCTCAGACTCTCCCCTTACACTCCTTCTCCCTCTCACTCTCCCCCTTATGCTCCTTCTCCCCCTCCCGCTCCCCTCTAACGCTCCATCTCCCCCTCATACTCTCCCCCTTACGCTCATTCTCCCCTTCACACTCTCCCCTTACGCTCCTTCTCCCCCTCACACTCTCCCCTTACACTTCTTCTCCCCCTCACATTCTCCCCTTACACTCCTTCTCACCCTCAGACTCTCCCCTTACACTCCTTCTCCCTCTCACATTCTCCCCCTTACGCTCCTCACACTCTCCCCTGTACACTCCTTCTCCCCCTCACTCTCCCCCTTATGCTCCTTCTCCCCCTCCCGCTCCCCTCTAACGCTCCATCTCCCCCTCATACTCTCCCCCTTACGCTCATTCTCCCCTTCACACTCTCCCCTTACGCTCCTTCTCCCCCTCACACTCTCCCCTTACACTTCTTCTCCCCCTCACATTCTCCCCCTTGCACTCCTCACACTCTCCCCTGTACGCTCCTTCTCCCCTTCACTCTCCCCCTTACACTCCTTCTCCCCCTCACTCTTCCTCTTACGCTCCTTCTCCCCCTCACTCTCCACCTTACGCTCCTTCTCCCCCTCACACTCTCCCCTTACGCTCCTTCTCCCCCTTACAGTCCTTCTCCCACTCACACTCTCCCCCTAACACTCCATCTCTCCCTCACACTGTCCCCCTTACGCTCCTTCTCCCCCTCACACTCTCGCCTTTACGCTCATTCTCCCCCCTCACACTCTCCCCTTACACTCCTTCTCCCCCTCACTCTCCCCCTTACGCTCATTCTTCCCCTCACATTCTCCCCCTCACACTCTCCCCCTTACGCTCCTTCTCCCCCTTACGCTCCTTCTTCCCCTCACACTCTCCCCCTCACACTCTCCCCCTTATGATCCTTCTCCCCCTTACGCTCCTTCTACTCCTCACACTCTCCCCCTCACTCTCCTTCTCCCCCTCACACTCTCCCCCTTACGCTCCTTCTCCCCTTACGCTCCTTCTCCCCCTCACACTCTCCCCCTTACGCTCCTGTACCCCCTCACGCTCTCCTCCTTACACTCCTTCTTCCCCTCACACTCTCCCAATTTCGCTCCTTCTTCCCCTCACACTCTCCCCCTTTCGCTCCTTCTTCCCCTCACGCTCTTCCCCTTACGCTCCTTCTCCCCCTCACGCTCTCCTCCTTACACTCCTTCTCCCCCCTCACTCTCCCCTCACGCTCTCCTCCTTATCAAATTCTGCCCTTCACACTCTCCCCCTTTCTCTCCTTCTCCCCCCCTCACACTCTTCCCTGTACGCTCCTTCTCCCCCTCACATTCTCCCCCTTCACACTCTCCCCCTTTTGCTCCTTCTCCCCCTCACACTCTCCCCCTTACTCTCCTTCACCCCCTTACTCTAATTCACCCCCTTACGTTCCTTCTCCCCCTTACGCTCCTTCTCCCCCTCACACTCTCCCCCTTACGCTCCTTCACCACCTTACACTCCTTCTCCCCTTACTCTCCTTCACCCCCTTACTCTCCTTCACCCCCTTACTCTCCTTCTCCCCCTTTACGCTCCTTATCCCCCTTACACTCCTTCTCCCCCTCACACTCTCCCCCTTCTGCTCCTTCACCCCCTTACGCTCCTTCACCCCCTTACGCTCCTTCTCCCCTTACTCTCCTTCACCCCCTTACTCTCCTTCACCCCCTTACTCTCCTTCTCCCCTTCACGCTCCTTCTCCCCTTCACGCTCCTTCTCCCCCTCACACTCTCCCCTTACGCTCCTTCTCCCCCTCACACTCTCCCCTTACACTTCTTCTCCCCCTCACATTCTCCCCCTTGCACTCCTCACACTCTCCCCTGTACGCTCCTTCTCCCCTTCACTCTCCCCCTTACACTCCTTCTCCCCCTCACTCTTCCCCTTACGCTCCTTCTCCCCCTCACTCTCCACCTTACGCTCCTTCTCCCCCTCACACTCTCCCCTGTACGCTCCTTCTCCCCTTCACTCTCCCCCTTACACTCCTTCTCCCCCTCACTCTTCCCCTTTTGCCCCTTCTCTCTCTCACACTCTACACCTTATGCTCCTTCTCTCCCTCACAATCTCCCCCTTACGCTCCTTCTCCCCCTCACACTCTCCCCCTTACGTTCATTCTCCCCCTCACACTATCCCCCTTATGCTCCTTCTCCCCCTCACACTCTCCCCTTACGCTCCTTCTCCCCCTCACACTCTCCCCTTACACTCCTTCTCACCCTCAGACTCTCCCCTTACACTCCTTCTCCCTCTCACATTCTCCCCCTTACGCTCCTCACACTCTCCCCTGTACACTCCTTCTCCCCCTCACTCTCCCCCTTATGCTCCTTCTCCCCCTCCCGCTCCCCTCTAACGCTCCATCTCCCCCTCATACTCTCCCCCTTACGCTCATTCTCCCCTTCACACTCTCCCCTTACGCTCCTTCTCCCCCTCACACTCTCCCCTTACACTTCTTCTCCCCCTCACATTCTCCCCCTTGCACTCCTCACACTCTCCCCTGTACGCTCCTTCTCCCCTTCACTCTCCCCCTTACACTCCTTCTCCCCCTCACTCTTCCTCTTACGCTCCTTCTCCCCCTCACTCTCCACCTTACGCTCCTTCTCCCCCTCACACTCTCCCCTTACGCTCCTTCTCCCCCTTACAGTCCTTCTCCCACTCACACTCTCCCCCTAACACTCCATCTCTCCCTCACACTGTCCCCCTTACGCTCCTTCTCCCCCTCACACTCTCGCCTTTACGCTCATTCTCCCCCCTCACACTCTCCCCTTACACTCCTTCTCCCCCTCACTCTCCCCCTTACGCTCATTCTTCCCCTCACATTCTCCCCCTCACACTCTCCCCCTTACGCTCCTTCTCCCCCTTACGCTCCTTCTTCCCCTCACACTCTCCCCCTCACACTCTCCCCCTTATGATCCTTCTCCCCCTTACGCTCCTTCTACTCCTCACACTCTCCCCCTCACTCTCCTTCTCCCCCTCACACTCTCCCCCTTACGCTCCTTCTCCCCTTACGCTCCTTCTCCCCCTCACACTCTCCCCCTTACGCTCCTGTACCCCCTCACGCTCTCCTCCTTACACTCCTTCTTCCCCTCACACTCTCCCAATTTCGCTCCTTCTTCCCCTCACACTCTCCCCCTTTCGCTCCTTCTTCCCCTCACGCTCTTCCCCTTACGCTCCTTCTCCCCCTCACGCTCTCCTCCTTACACTCCTTCTCCCCCCTCACTCTCCCCTCACGCTCTCCTCCTTATCAAATTCTGCCCTTCACACTCTCCCCCTTTCTCTCCTTCTCCCCCCCTCACACTCTTCCCTGTACGCTCCTTCTCCCCCTCACATTCTCCCCCTTCACACTCTCCCCCTTTTGCTCCTTCTCCCCCTCACACTCTCCCCCTTACTCTCCTTCACCCCCTTACTCTAATTCACCCCCTTACGTTCCTTCTCCCCCTTACGCTCCTTCTCCCCCTCACACTCTCCCCCTTACGCTCCTTCACCACCTTACACTCCTTCTCCCCTTACTCTCCTTCACCCCCTTACTCTCCTTCACCCCCTTACTCTCCTTCTCCCCCTTTACGCTCCTTATCCCCCTTACACTCCTTCTCCCCCTCACACTCTCCCCCTTCTGCTCCTTCACCCCCTTACGCTCCTTCACCCCCTTACGCTCCTTCTCCCCTTACTCTCCTTCACCCCCTTACTCTCCTTCACCCCCTTACTCTCCTTCTCCCCTTCACGCTCCTTCTCCCCTTCACGCTCCTTCTCCCCCTCACACTCTCCCCATTACAATCCTTATCCCCCTCACACTCTCCCACTTTCGCTCCTTCTCCCCCCTCACACTCTCCCCTGTACGCTCCTTCTCCCCCTCACATTTTCTCCCTTACGCTCCTTCTCCCCCTCACATTTTCCCCCTTACGCTCCTTGTCCCCCTCACACTCTACCCCTTACGCTCCATTACCCCCTAACGCCCCTTCTCCCCCTCACACTCTCTCCCTTACGCTCCTTCTCCCCCTCACACTCTCCCCCTTACTCTCCTTCACCCCCTTACTCTCCTTCACCCCCTTACGTTCCTTCTCCCCCTTATGCTCCTTCTCCCCCTCACACTCTCCCCCTTACGCTCCTTCACCCCCTTACGCTCCTTCTCCCCTTACTCTCCTTCACCCCCTTACTCTCCTTCTCCCCCTTACTCTCCTTCTCCCCCTTACGCTCCTTCTCCCCCTTACGCTCCTTCTCCCCCTTACGCTCCTTCTCCCCTTCACGCTCCTTCTCCCCCTCACACTCTCCCCATTACAATCCTTATCCCCTTCACACTCTCCCACTTTCGCTCCTTCTCCCCCTCACGCTCTGCCCCTCACACTCTCCCCCTTTTCTCCTTCTCCCCTCACAGTCTCTCCCCCCTACGCTCCTTCTCCCCTCACACTCTCCCCCCCACGCTACTTCTCCCCCTCAGACTCTCCCCCTTTCGCTTCATCTCCCCCTCACTCTCCCCCTTACACTCCTTCTCCCCCTCACACTCCTTCTCGCCCTCACACTCCGCCTTACGCTCCACTATCCCCCTTACGCTCCTTCTCCCCCTCACACTCTCTCCCTCAAACTCTCCCCCTTACGCTCCTTCTTCCCTTCACCCTCTCTGCCTTATGTTCCTTCTCACACTCACTCTCTCCCCCTTATGCTCCTTCTCACACTCACACTCTCTCCCTCAAACTCTCCCCCTTACGCTCCTTATCCCCCTCACTATCCCCCTTACACTCCTTCTCCCCTTCACACTCTCCCCCTTATGCTCCTTCTCACACTCACACTCTCTCCCTCATGCTCCTTCTCACCCTCACTCTCCTCCTTGCGCGCATGCACCCACACTCGCCCACTTACACATACACACACGCACACACACACTCTCACACTAACACCCTAATGGGCAAATACACTATTATTCATATCTCGATAATAGTAATTTTGCCCATTACTGTACTGTATGTGTTGAGGGTGGGGGGGGGGTGTTGTTGGGGGTAGAGGAGGTGGGTAGTAGAGTTGTTGTGTGTTTTTCTTTATTGTGGGTAGAGGGATTGGGTGAAGGGGGTAGTTCCCCCAAGGATAGATGTTTAGGCCTAGAGGGTGCTAGCAGCACTGGTTAACCCCTTCATTACCATAGCGGTTCCGCGAGTTAACTCCTCCCGCAACCTTCCAGGCAGGCTTAATTGCCCTCCCTGGGGCTACTACCCCCTTCATCCACCCCCTCTGCCCTCAATAAACCGGCTATTGAGGTTGAATTCCTTCATTGCATTAGCGGCTAGCCACTAAGGAAATGAAGCTGTTTTAATAAAAAATGTAATACTAGTGCACGTGAGCAGGAGGTCTCCGGAGCAGAACTGCGTTGACTTGAGGTCCGGGAACCCCTGCTGCCTGAGATATAGGCCCCGTTATGGGGTGCCGGTATCTCCTATGCATTTAAATCCCATGGTCATGTGACACGAGACATTTAAATGCATAGGTGATACATGCCCCCTATAACGGGGCCTGTATATCAGGAAGCAGGGGGTCCCGGACCTCAAATGAACGCGGTTCTGCTCCGGCGTAATAGAACAAGCGAGTTGCTTTATGAAGGCTACTAGCATAGGCCTCTATATGTGACTGGGTACTTGGCCTGGGGAGGGGGTATAACGGGGTACTGGACCTGGGGAGGGGTTATTACGGGGTACTGGGCCTGGGAAAAGGGGTATAACGGTTACTGGGCCATGGAAGGGGGGTATAACGGGGTACTGGGCCTCATTTATAATGGGGTACTAGACCTGTGGTATAACGGGGTACTTGGCCTGAGGAGTGGGTATAAGTGTCACAGGAGCTCTTGCGATACAGAGTATCACTGTCCTGGTTACACACACGTTATGTCTCCTGCAGGTCGGGGAGCACACGGAGCGGGAGCCGTTTAGCCTGTCAGCTTGGTACCCTTTGAGCTCCAGTTCCAGCTCAACAGCGTGGGAGGATGAAGAAGATGAGAAGTGTGAGGAGGCTGACAAAGAGGAGGTATAACTGGGTACTGGGACTGGGTATAACGGGGTACTGAACCAAGAGAGGGGTGTATCACGGGGTACTGGGCCAGTGTATGGGGCATAACTGGTACTGGATCTGGGGAGGTGGGTATAACTGGGTACTGGATCTGGGGGTATTACAGGGTACTGAGTTTTGGCAGGGGGGTATAACGGGGTACTGGGCCTGGGGAGGGGGGTATCATGGGTTCTGGGGCAGGTGGTATAAGGGGGTACTGGGCTTTGGGATAGGGGTATAATGGGGAACTGGGCTTGGGGGTATGACAGGGTACTGGGTCTGGGGAGGTGGGTGTAATGGGGTACTGGGCCTGGGGGTATGAAAAGGAAAGAGTGACAGTGGGAGTGTATGAGGGGGGTGAGAGCGAGGTGGTGTGTGAGAAGGGGGCAGTGTAAGAGAAAACGGGGGGGAGGGGGTTCTCGCAAGGTCGCAGACACGTGGGTGGGGGGCCCCGGTGGAAGCCCTAGTCCTGGGCCCCAGGAAACCTGCCTGTGGCCCTGGTCATAGAAGCTGAGTAACATGTAGAAAGGACACATGTATGTTCAGAATGAGTTACCATGGTATGCTGAGAGGCATCATAGCAGGTAATACTGTGCGCTGCAAGGTCAGGGAGAGGAAGGGTCAGATTGGGGAGTTGGAAGGGCCCAGAATATCTCTAAAAGCATTGTCCTTCATACAGATCGGAGGCAGAGAGGGGATAAGACCGCAGCCGCAATTCAGCAAGGAGGAGCAAACAATGGCTGAAAAGGAGGAGCCGCCTCGGGGGAAGATGGTGAGTGTACAAATTGCTGTCACTGTGCAACTCTTCCAATGACCTGCAAATTAATGCAGAGAAATAGTGACACGTGTTTCTAACACGTTAAGCGCCAAAGGGGAACTCAACAGCTGTTGGAGAAGTTAAGGGAGTTACTAACACAAACTCAGTATAAATTCTAGTTATTTATTTATTACTTTTTTTATTTTAAACACGTACAACCAACATATGTAACAGTATTCACATTAAAGGGCAGAGTGGGCGGAATCTCATGCCCGGGTGCAGACTGACCCCGTGCCCCTGCCTCTGTCTATTTCTAACCTCCCTGACCCTTCCCCCTGCCACGTCAGCCCTGCTGCCAGAGGGGGGGAGTGGCCAGGGGGGACGCAGTCCACACTCACAGGTAAGGGGAGCCTAGTCCCTCTGGGCATAGCGCCCTGTCACCGAGGGCTCAAGGCTACTTTTCTGGGTTATTTTGAAGCGAGCGACACTGGGGAACATTTAGGGGTCTTCCCAAACACAGAGAGAACATTTAGGGGTCTTCCCAGACACAGAGAGAACATTTAGGGGTCACACAGAACATTTAGGGGTCTCCCCAGACACAGTAAACCCCACACACACAGATCCCAAAACCTCTGCCTTTCCCAAACTGCAGGCGGAGGGTCAAGATTTCAGGTGTTTAAATAAAACGTTGATACCCGGAGTGTGTCTGGCTTTTATTGTAACTTACATAGTTACATCGTTGATGAGGTTGAAAAAAGACGTAGGTCCATAAAGTTCAACCTATGCTAAATTTAGACAACAGATACTTTATCCTATATCTATACTTACTTATTGATCCAGAGCAAGGCAAACAAAAAAACCCATTAAGGGGAACAATGAATTCCTTCCTGACTCCAAGAATTGACTATCGGATTAATCCCTGGATCAACATCTTTCCCATGTACTGTATACTTATTTGGTATATCCCTGTATACCTTTCCCATCTAAAAAGATATCCAACCTTTTTTTGAACAAATCTATTGTATCTGCCATCACAGTCTCCATGGGTAATGAATTCCACATTTTAACTGCCCTTACTGTAAAGAACCCTTTCCTTTGTTGCTGGTGAAATTTCCTTTCCTCCAACCTTAAGGGATGGCCCCGAGTCCTTAGTACTGCCCGTGGGATGAATAGGTCTTTTGAAAGCTCCATGTATTGTCCCGAATATATTTGTACTGTATATAGTTATCATATCGCCTCTTAGACGCCTCTTTTCTAATGTAACTAAAACTAATTTACTGATGCAGCCACCAGTATTAGAACGCTTACCGGAGAAATTCCTTGGAGATTCTGGGGCAGTCTCACAGTAATTGACTCAACATTTCTGTGAGATTCTTAATGGCCCATCGGATTGACACAGCAGGGGTCCCTGCTGTCCCATTCAGTTTGCAGGAACCCCCTGCGGTGTTAATCCTATGGGCCATTAAGAATCTCACAGAAATATTGAGGCAATGTTGAGGCATTTACTGTGAGACTGCCCCAGAAAATACCCAGGCAGAGTTCTAATACTCGTTGCTGCATCTGTAGCTAGCCTCTCCTCATAAGTTAGATTGTCCACCCCCTTTATTAATTTGGTGGCTCTTCTCTGAACTCTCTCTAGTTCCATAATGTCTTTTCTTAGGATTTGGTGCCCAAAATTGTACTCCATATTCAAGGTGTGGTCTTACTAGTGCTTTGTAAAGGGGCATAATTATGTTTACTTCCCTTCCATCCATTGCCCGTTTGATAAAAGAACACGGAAATCACCAGGCGCTCCTGAGGGGGTTCCAGGTAGGGAAAAATGACATACAATGGTGAACCAACAATAAGGGTGAGGCAACAATAAAAAGAAAAAAGGAGAAAATAAAATACACAACCAGTGTTCAATTGTAGCTCAACCTTCAATGGATCTTCCTTGTTGATCCTTTACTAGTTGCAGTGTCGAGAAGTCAGGGAGCGCAGTACACCGGGTGAACATAAAGGGACAAAGCATCACACAGATGATAGTGCAACACTGTGTGATGAAATTATGATAACCCTATAACTATAATGGGGACATGGAGAGAGGACAATAAAGAATTGCTGCACGGATTGAAAGGACAACAAATGGATTTAGTGAGCAAACATCATGGAACACACAGATGCAATGGGAACTTACAAGAAAGCCCCAAAATCAGGCAATTGGAATAGAGCTTAGTCAGTGTCCGTTGTGGGAGGTAAAAAACCTGTGAGTGATGAAACCGATCCCTGAGGTACTCCACTCACGACTTTAGCCCAACCTGAAAAAGTTCCATTTATGACAACCCTCTGTTGTCTGTCCTTTAACCAGTTTTTAATCCAGGTGCATATATTATTACTGAGTCCAATTTTCTTTATTTTGTACACCAACCTCTTGTGTGAAACCGTATCAAAAGCCTTTGCAAAATCTAAATAGACCACATCAACTGCATTACCCTGGTCTAAATTCCTACTTACCTCCTCAAAGAAACAAATAAGGTTAGTTTGGCAAGATCTATCCTTCATAAATCCATGCTGACTATTACTAATAATTTTGTTTTCCATTAGGTATTTCTGAATATTATCCCGTATTAAACCTTCAAGTAGTTTCCCTATTATTGATGTCAGGCTTACAGGTCTGTAATTTCCCGGTTGTGATCTAGCTCCCTTTTTAAATATAGGCACCACATCTGCTTTACGCCAATCTTGTGGTACTAAGCCTGTGGAAATGGAGTCCTTGAATATTAAATATAATGGTTTGGCTATTACTGAGCTTAACTCCTTGAGAACTCTTGGCTGTATGCCATCGGGGCCAGGTGCCTTATTTACTTTCATTTTTTCAAGTCGCATATGAACTTCTTCCTCAGTTAACCAATTGCTCATTAATGTGGAGGTTGTGGCTTCCTCCTGCGGCACTACTATTGAATTTGATTCTTCCCTGGTAAACACAGAGGCAAAGAATTTGTTTAATTCCTCAGTTTTTTCCTTATCTCCAATAATCTGCCTACCCATCTCACACGGAAAGGGTCCTATATTTTCTTTTCTCATTTTTTTGTTATTAAGGTACTTAAAGAACTTTTTAGGGTTGACCTTACTTTCTATTGCAATCCTTTTTTCATTATCCATTTTTGCTAATTTGATTGCCCTTTTGCAATTTTTGTTACATTCCTTATAATCCTGATACGATGTCTTCGTCCCTTCTGACTTAAAGAATCTAAACGCCTTCCTCTTCTTGTCCATTTCCTCCCCTACCTGTTTATTTAGCCACATTGGTTTTGAGTTATTTCTTTTATACTTATTACCCAAGGGTATACACTGATAAGTGTGCTTTTCTAACAATGTTTTAAAACTGCCCATTTATCTTCTACATTTTTCCTGCAAAAACATCATCCCATTGTATTACTACTAGATTAGACCTCAGTTTATTAAAATCTGCCTTTCCAAAGTTTAAGGTCTTTGTTAAACCCAAGTACAGGCATACCCCGCATTAGCGTACGCAATGGGACCGAAGCATGTATGTAAAGTGAAAATGTACTTAAAGTGAAGCACTACCTTTTTCCCACTTATCGATGCATGTACTGTACTGCAATCGTCATATACGTGCATAACTGATGTAAATTACGCATTTGTAACAGGCTCTATAGTCTCCCCGCTTGTGCACAGCTTCGGTACAGGTAGGGAGCTGTTCAGGACGTGACAACAGGCACATGCGTGAGATGCAGTTTGCCTATTGGGCGATACTGTATGTACTTACTCGCGAGTGTCCTTAAACCGGGGTATGCCTGTAATCTGTTTTTGATAATTTATTTCAAATGAGACCATGTTATGATCACTGTTACCCAAATGTCCCAGGACTTGAATATTTGTTATTACCTCTACATTGTTTGATATGAACAAATCCAGTATTGCCCCTCTCCTGGTTGGTTCCTCAATAATTTGGGTCATATAATTTCTCCTGAAGTCTGTCACCGATACAGGTTATCCATATGATCACTTCTCTGTGTGTTTCCGACTGTCTCGTTTCTTATTAACCCTGCGTATGTCAGTCACTTGTTATACTAGATCTGTCACTTTTCATATTCCTTTTGTGTGTGTGTCTGTGTGTGTGTCTGTGTATTTGTGTGTGCGCTTATCTGTGCATCTGTGTTCGTGCGCATATTTATGCGTGCGTGTGTATCTATTTATCTGTGTGTGTATATATATATATATATATATATATATATATATCACAAACACAGTGTATACTATATAGAGAAAGAGAGAGAGAGAGAGAATCGAAAGTCAGATTTTTGTGTCTGCTACAATACAATTCTTTGTACACTTACCTCTGAGTGCTGCCTCTCTTTGCTGTTTCGTTGCCCTGATGGATGGCAACGTAATATATACATGTTTCAAAAGTATATTTGAAAAATAGCACACAATACCCAACATTACGCATGTAACGGGTATTCCCCCCCCCAATCGCAGATCTGATGTGGGTGCAAGGAACATACGGTGTTACCATAGGTGTGGTGCATTACCTGTTGGCTCGCAGGAGGGCTGAGCTTCCGCCACGGGGAACCTGGGGCAATTATACTAGGGGTAACCACTTACTCAATTCAGCGCCTCCACCTGCGATGGCTCCCACCAGAGGGGGAGTGGTTCCTCGCAGGACAATACAATAATCACATACACGGGAATATATATATTAACGAGTGACTTTACTAACAAGCAATATAACATATCACGCAATACCTTTATATAACCTGTGTCCCTCTCTAGAGGAGACACCTACGGCGTAGCGCAGGACGCTTCCCCAACACCAGGTGATCCCACCCAGTGTCCCGAGAATCCCACCCAATGTCCCGCACTCTTGGAGAGAACGTGGGTGACTGCGCAGTCACAGTTACACTAAGGGGCCCGTTGGTGCACTTATGACTGTATGGTACCTGCCGAGCACTCCGGTACTCGGATCAGCAACTGGCTTCGCAAAGGGTCAGACGTGTGATGAATCCGTCTGATCCTCCAACCGAACTCCTTTGTACGCAGACCGCCAGGGCGGTCTCCCTCTGGAAAAGTCTCTGCGGACCCCAACGTGGGTCCGAACCGCTTTACAGGAACCGCAGCGTCCGCTGAGTCCCTAACTAACACTTGGTACTAACGTGACAGGAACCCTAACCTAGGGCCTGTCCCTGTGGTACCGCAACCTAAAGTGGCTTTGGGGAAAACTCCTAGAGGCCTACCGGGGTTAATAACCTGCCCCACTCCCCTAACTCTTCCCAGCCCTGACTGTACTTACTAAGACCTAACGAGTCCCAGTGCCTACAGCAGCAAGCTGTAGCTCACTGGATGCTGCAGCCAACGTGCTGCGCAACAAGGTGCCTGCCTGTCAGACCTCACAGCACTAACAGCCGTGACTCTGACAAGGCAGCACTCTACACTAAGGGCCGCGTCCCTATCTTGGGCCTCCCTAAGCACTTACCCACTAAGCTAGTGGGGAGTTGGGGCCTACCTGGGGTGTAGGTACCTATATGGGGCAGGAGCTGCACTCGCTCCCCGCACCCTTCCTTCCCTCACAGCTCCCTGACTCCAACTCTCTGTAACCTTTCTTTCCCAGCTCCCACTAATGTAAGTGACAGGGTCCCTAACCTGAGGGCTGTCCCTGGCAACACTCACCTTACTGGGGAGCTGATCTATCTCGGGCCCTGAGGATACTGGCCTAGTATAGGGAGTCCCTGACTCCTGTACCCTACCTCCTTCCCTGGGCTGCTCCGGTCTCTGACTGACTAGTGTGCTCCAACTGACAGAAACCCTGTCTGCACACAACATTGTTGCAACTTTGCAGCATGAGAATCTGCCAGCTCTATTGGCTTCAATGCTGCCTGTGACCAGGGTGAAAGTGCAGTCCCCAGAGGCTGCTGGGAATTGTAGTCCTTGGCACAGCTCTTTCCTATGGGGACCGCGTGCACGATCTTTACTGCGCATGTGCGAAGCTGTAATGGCCGCCGCTACGCTTAACTGCGCCTGTGCAACCTCCCAGAGCTCCGGCACACTGGCGATGGCCACCGCTACCCTGGCCAACCTCTGCGCATTGCGCAAACCTCGCGCCACAACCAAGATGGCGGTGCCCGCCGAGAGAAGTCGCCGTCCCCTTCCCCCACTGCCACAGGGGTAAGGCAGGGGGCAAAGGAAGATCAGGGGAACCGGGGGTGACCCCCTTACACGCATATTGTACAAGGATGCGGAATGCTCTGTGAACTTTTTATGGTTAGGAAACCCCAGAATATGATTTTTAAATTCTGGAGAACCCCAACCCTCGCCCCCTGTCTGTCACCCTGTCTCCCTCATCCCTCACTGCCCCTTTTACGCTCCCTCTCCCACTCACACTCTCCCCCTTAAACTCCTTTTCTCCTTCACACTCTCCCCCTCACTCTCCTTCTCCCCCTCACACTCTCCACCTTATGCTCCTTCTCCCCCTCACACTCTCCTCCTTATGCTCCTTCTCCCCCTCACACTCTCCCCCTTACGCACCTTCACCCCCTTACGATCCTTCTCTAGCTCTTACACTCCTTCTTCCCTCACGCTCTCCCCCTTACGCTCCTTTACCCCCTCATGCTCTCCCCCTTACGCTCCTTCTCCCCCTCACGCTCTCCTCCTTACGCTCCTGCACCCCCTCACGACCTCCTCCTTATCACATTCTCCCCCTTCACACTCTCCCCCTTACGCTCCTTTACCCCCTCACACTCTCCCCCTTACGCTCCTTCTTCCCCTCACGCTCTCCCCCTTATGCTCCTTTACCCCCTCATGCTCTCCCCCTTACGCTCCTTCTCCCCCTCACGCTCTCCTCCTTACGCTCCTGCACCCCCTCACGACCTCCTCCTTATCACATTCTCCCCCTTCACACTCTCCCCCTTACGCTCCTTTACCCCCTCACACTCTCCCCCTTACGCTCCTTCTTCCCCTCACGCTCTCCCCCTTATGCTCCTTTACCCCCTCACGCTCTCCCCCTTACGCTCCTTCTCCCCCTCACGCTCTCCTCCTTACGCTCCTGCACCCCCTCACGCCCTCCTCCTTATCACATTCTCCCCCTTCACACTCTCCCCCTTTCGCTCCTTCTCCCCCCTCACACTCTCCCCTGTACACTCCTTGTCCCCCTCACTCTCCTCCTTACTGTCCTTCTCCCCATTACGCTCCATGTCCCCCTCACACTCTCCCCCTTACGCTCCATTTCCCCCTCACGCCCCTTCTCCCCCTCACACTCTCTCCCTTACGCCCCTTCTCCCCCTCACACTCTCTCCCTTACGCCCCTTCTCCCCCTCACACTCTCCCCCTTACTCTCCTTCACCCCCTTACTCTCCTTCACCCCCTTACGTTCCTACTCCCCCTTACGCTCCTTCTCCCTCTCACACTCTCCCCCTTACGCTCCTTCACCCCCTTACGCTCCTTCTCCCCTTACTCTCCTTCACCCCCTTACTCTCCTTCACCCCCTTACTCTCCTTCTCCCCCTTATGCTCCTTCTCCCCCTTACGCTCCTTCTCCCCCTTACGCTCCTTCTCCCCTTCACGCTCCTTCTCCCCCTCACACTCTCCCCATTACAATCCTTATCCCCCTCACACTCTCCCACTTTCGCTCCTTCTCCCCCACACGTTCCTTCTCCCCATCACGCTCTGCCCCTCACACTCTCCCCCTTCGCTCCTTCTCCCCTCACACTCTCTCCCCCCTACGCTCCTTCTCCCCTCACACTCTCCCCCCCACGCTACTTCTCCCCCTCAGACTCTCCCCCTTTCGCTCCATCTCCCCCTCACTCTCCCCCTTACACTCCTTCTCCCCCTTACACTCCTTCTCCCCCTCACACTCTGCCTTACGCACCACTATCCCCCTTACGCTCCTTCTCCCCCTCACACTCTCTCCCTCAAACTCTCCCCCTTACGCTCCTTCTCCCCCTCACACTCTATCCTTCAAACTCTCCCCCTTACGCTCCTTCTCCCCTTCACCCTCTCCGCCTTATGCTCCTTCTCACACTCACTCTCTCCCCCTTATGTTCCTTCTCACACTCACACTCTCTCCCTCATGCTCCTTCTCCCCCTCACTCTCCTCCTTGCGCGCATGCACCCACACTCGCCCACTTACACATACACACACGAATACACACACACACACTCTCACACTTACACACAGAATGGGCAAATGCACTATTATCCATATCTCGATAATAGTAATTTTGCCCATTACTGTGCTGTATGTGTTGAGGGTGGGGGGGGGGGGTTGTTGGGGGTAGAGGAGGTGGGTAGTAGAGTTGTTGTGTGTTTTTCTTTATTGTGGGTAGAGGGATTGGGTGAAGGGGGTAGTTCCCCCAAGGATGGATGTTTAGGCCTAGCAGGTGCTAGCAGCACTGGTTAACCCCTTCATTACCATAGCGGTTCCGCAAGTTAATTCCTCCCGCAACCTTCCAGGCAGGCTTAATTACCCTCCCTGGGGCTACTACCCGCTTCATCCCCCCCCCCCCTCTGCCCTCAATAAACCGGCTATTGAGGTTGAATTCCTTCATTGCATTAGCGGCTAGCCACTAAGGAAATGAAGCTGTTTTAATAAAAAATGTAATACTAGTGCACGTGAGCAGGAGGTCTCCGGAGCAGAACTGCGTTGACTTGAGGTCCGGGAACCCCTGCTGCCTGAGATACAGGCCCCGTTATGGGGTGCCGGTATCTCCTATGCATTTAAATCCCATGGTCATGTGACACGAGACATTTAAATGTCTTAAATGTTTAAATGCACCCTATAACGGGGCCTGTATCTCAGGAAGCAGGGGGTCCCGGACCTCAAATGTACGCGGTTCTGATCCGGCGTAATAGAACCAGCGAGTTGCTTTATTAAGGCTACTAGCATAGGCCCCTATATGGGACTGCAAGGGAGAGTCAAACGGACCATTCAGGTTCCTTAGATAGGATTAATTAAAGGGAAGTACCACTGTCCATTAGTGTGACATGGAAACGGGCCTTGAAACGGGCCTTGAAGGGGTCTATTACTCCGAAACGTTGCTAACATTACGAAGCAACGTTGCGTTGCAAAGATTGTTACTGTTTGAGTGGTGTGGACAATTGGTTTAACCGTCAAACCTCCCATACAGCACCAGGACATGCTTATGAGTGAGGAATACATGTGCTCACATTACTATCCTCTGTATCACAGGCATGGGCGGAGAATACCCCTCAACAGAAACGTGGAAGTAGCACTTTACAGGTAAATGGGAATCACTGAGCTGTGAATCAGCCGCACATATAGTACTTTTAGCTGTTGTACAGGACACTATTTATAGAATAGTACGTTACGGTATAACAGGGTACTTGGCCTGGGGAGGGGGTATAACGGGGTACTGGACCTGGGGAGGGGTGATTACGGGGTACTGGGCCTGGGAAAAGGGGTATAACAGGTTACTTGGCCTGGGGAGGGGGTATAACGGGGTACTGGACCTGGGGAGGGGGGATTACGGGGTACTGGGCCTGGGAAAAGGGGTATAATGGGTTACTGGGCCTGGGCAAGGGGGGTATAACGGGGTACTGGGCCTCATTTATAATGGGGTACTGGGCCTGGGGAGGGGGAATAAAAGGGTACTGGAACTGGGGTATAACGGGGTACTTGGCCTGAGGAGTGGGGTATAAGTGTCACAGGAGCTCTTGCGATACAGAGTATCACTGTCCTGGTTACACACACGTTATGTCTCCTGCAGATCGGGGAGCGCACGGAGGTTAAGCCGTTTGGCCTGTCAGCTTGGTACCCTGAGAGCTCCAGTTCCAGCTCAATAGTGTGCGAGGATGAAGAAGATGAGAAGTGTGAGGAGGCTGACAAAGAGGAGGTATAACTGGATACTGGGACTGGGTATAACGGGGTACTGAACCAAGAGAGGGGTGTATCACGGGGTACTGGGCCAGTGTATGGGGTTTAACAGGTACTGGATATGGGGAGGTGGGTATAACTGGGTACTGGATCTGGGGGTATTACAGGGTACTGAGTCTTGGCAGGGGGGTATAACGGGGTACTGGGCCTGGGGAGGGGGGTATCATGGGTTCTGGGGCAGGTGGTATAAGGGGTACTGGGCTTTGGGATAAGGGTATAAGGGGGAACTGGGCTTGGGGATAAGACAGGGTACTGGGTCTGGGGAGGTGGGTGTAATGGGGTACTGGGCCTGGGGGTATGAAAAGGAAAGAGTGACAGTGGGAGTGTAAGAGGGGGTTGAGAGCGAGGTGGTGTGTGAGAAGGGGGCAGTGTAAGAGAAAACGGGGGGAGGGGGTTCTCGCAAGGTCGCAGACACGTGGGTAGAGCGGCCCGGTGGAAGCTCTAGTCCTGGGCCCCAGGAAACCTGTCTGCGGCCCTGGTCATACAAGCTTAGTAACATGTAGAAAGGACACATGTATGTTCAGAATGAGTTACCATGGTATGCTGAGAGGCATCATAGCAGGTAATACTGTGCGCTGCAAGGTCAGGGAGAGGAAGGGTCCGATTGGGGAGTTGGAAGGGTCCAGAATATCTCTAAAAGCATTGTCCTTCATACAGATCGGAGGCAGAGAGGGGATAAGACCGCAGCCGCAATTCAGCCAGGAGGAGCAAACAATGGCTGAGAAGGAGGAGCCACCTCGGGTGAAGATGGTGAGTGTACAAATTGCTGTCACTGTGCAACTCTTCCAATGACCTGCAAATTAATGCAGAGAAATAGTGACACGTGTTTCTAACACGTTAAGTCCAAAGGGGAACTCAACAGCTGTTGGAGAAGTTAAGGGAGTTACTAACACAAACTCAGTATAAATTCTAGTTATTTATTTATTCCTTTTTTTATTTTAAACACGTACAACCAACATAT
Source organism: Ascaphus truei (assembly GCF_040206685.1). NCBI lineage: Eukaryota > Metazoa > Chordata > Amphibia > Anura > Ascaphidae > Ascaphus > Ascaphus truei. The sequence continues at coordinate 63,225 of NW_027457031.1, forward strand.
GTAACAGTATTCACATTAAAGGGCAGAGTGGGCGGGAATCTCATGCCCGGGTGCAGACTGACCCCGTGCCCCTGCCTCTCTATTTCTAACCTCCCTGGCCCTTACCCCTGCCACGTCAGCCCTGCTGCCAGAGGGGGGGAGAGGCCAGGGGGGACGCAGTCCACACTCACAGGTAAGGGGAGCCTAGTCCCTCTGGGCATAGCGCCCTGCCACCGAGGGCTCAAGGCTACTTTTCTGGGTTATTTTGAAGTGAGCAACACTGGGGAACATTTAGGGGTCTTCCCAAACACAAAGAAAACATTTAGGGGTCACACAAAGGAACATTTAGGGGTCTCCCCAGACACAGCAAACCCCCCACACACAGATCCCAAAACCTCTGCCTTTCCCAAACTGCAGGTGGAGGGTCAAGATTTCAGGTGTTTAAAAAAAACGTTGTTACCCGGAGTGTGTCTGGCTTTTATTGGAACTTCTCCTGAAGTCTGTCACCGATACAGGTGATCCATATGATCACTTCTCTGTGTGTATCCGACTGTCTCTTTTCTTACTAACCCTGCGTATGTCTGTCACTTGTTATACTAGATCTGTCACTTTTCATATTCCTTTTGTGTGTATCTTGTGTGTTTGTTTTCATGTGACACTGTATCTCTGTGTCTGCTCCGTCTCTCACTGCTACAATCCTAAAAATGTAGGTGTGTATGTGTATATGTGTGCATGTCTGTGTGTGTGTGTGTGTGTGTGTGTATTTATATATATATATTATATATATATATATATATATATATATATATATATATATGTAGCGGTCATGTAAAATGGCTACAGTCATCTCTCCTGCTGACAGTAAGGCCTGGAAAGTTGTGGGCATGCCAGCAGTAATTATGGAGGTTTGCCCTCACACCCTGGTGAGGTGCCCTATGTATGGATGGGAGTGGTCACAGGCTCTGACTCCATGGTTAGTGATGTCAGAGCTGTGTCAGCCCCCAGAGTGTACATAAGGCACAGCACTGTGTCTAAGAGTTAGTTCTGCCAGAGTTCTGAGAGGAGTAAGAGTTATGTTATAGTAGCTGAATAAGAAGACTGTGTCCAGGGACCTGGCACAGAGTAAAGACATCCCGGCTGGGATAGGGAATCCCTATTTAAGGAGAACTACACCTTATAAAGGGAAGTGCTGTGACCATGAAGGACTAATACACCCCATTGTGGAGGGCAGCATGGCCCACAGTCCAATAAAGATGCTCTTAATTACAAACCCTCTCGTGTACATGTGTGGAGTGATTGTACAGAGAGGAGCACCACAGAGGAGTTCCTCGCCAGGACCATCCCCAAGTGACCGAAGGGACCCTGATGAGGTGGAGGCGCTGCACTGGACCTAGGTAGGACTCAAGCACACTACCTCAGCTGCCTGTCTGGACGGGTCCTCCCCATACACCATCATGCGGGAGACTCAGGAGTCCTGTTGCCAACAGGTGCACCACCAGACACTACTACACTGTAATGGGGACTGGTTAGACTACAGGGGCCAATGTGAGATTGGGTGGGTCAGGCCGGTTCACAAAAACCGTTACATATATATATATATATATATATATATATATATATATATATATATATGTAACCATGCTGTAAAATGGTTGCAGTCATCTCTCCTGCTGGCAGTAAGGCCTGGTAAGTTATGGGCATGCCAGCAGTAATTATGGAGGTTTGCCCTCACACCCTGGTGAGGTGCCCTATGTATGGATGGGAGTGGTCACAGGCTCTGACTCCCTGTTTGGTGATGTCAGAGTTGTGTCAGCCCCCAGAGGATACATAAGGCACAGCACTGAGTCAAAAGTTAGTTCTAGTCCTAGTTCTAGTCCTAGTTCTAGTCTGAGTTATAGTTCTGAAGTGGTTGCTGAGTAATGAGAGAAGGAGACTGTGACCAGGGACCTGGCACAGAACAGATATCACTGCGGGGATAGGGAATCCCTACATTAGGAGAATACACCTTTCCAAGGGAAGTACGGAGAACAATGGAGGGCTGAATACACCCCATTGTGGAGGGCAGCTGGCCCACCGTACAATAAAGAATGGTTCTGATTAACAACACTCTCGTGTGCATGTGTGGAATTATTGCACCGAGAGGAGCACCACAGAGGAGTTCCTCATCAGACTCATCCTCAAGCGGACGCTGGGATCCTGATGAGGTGGAGGCGCTGCACTGGATCTAGGTAGGACTCAAGCACACTACCTCAGCTGCCTGTCTGAGTTGGCAATCCCCACACACCATCATGCGGGAGACTCAGGAGTCCTTTTGCCAACAGGTGCACCACCAGACACTATCACACTGTAATGGGGACTGGTTAGACCACAGGGGCCAATATGAGATTGGGTGGGTCAGGCCGGTTCAGAAAAACCGTTACATTTGGAGGCGAGCTGCTGAGATCAGACCTGTCAACGGGACAGGCTTTAGCTAGGTCACTTGGAAACAGGGAGAGTGTCTGCTGCCACTTTGTGCTGCGTTGGGACGGACCTAGGGGTGGTCAGGGGGCTGACGGGGTATTGTCAGTTCGTAGGGACGACCTAGGGGCCTGAAAGGAGTTGGGGGTTTGGAGCCGGGCTATAGCTGTCCTAGTCACCTTGAGGTAGTGCTAGTTGGTAGGATGCCAGAAGGGATAGCCTGTTAACGTGGTCAGGAATCCTGGAGAGGGTCTACGCTAGGCTAACCAAGACAGGTAGACGCCCCAAGTACTGCATGGAAGCCCCAGAGTACTCTAGCCCATTCCAGACCTCTTACTGTAGGGAGCACAGACTGGGAGGAAGGAGATACAGCAGACACTGAGAGAGTGAACCTAGCCTGAGGTAGTGCATACATGAGTCCAGCCTACATTAGGTACACATGTGGTGGTGCATCAGAGACATCTTTATTGTACCGGTGTGGTGGCTGCCCCGCAGAGAGGAGCCCCCATGTACGATAACTGTTACGAGAGAATGGCGACCGCAAGAATGGAGGATCTGCGCGGTGCGGATAGTCCAAAATGGCGACCGGAGGTTAATGGGGAAAGCACACGTGGCTTGCGCCCCACTGAAGAGCAAGCTGTTGCTGAACTGTCTTTTTCAAGTCTGCTCTGGAGTGGAGCGAAAGCTGTGGCCGCACCGTTCTGGTCCTGCCTAGGACAACGGGGGGCTGCCCTGGAGGACTGTGTAGAGGACATTGAAATTGTGGTTGGAAAGGACTTGCAAAATGGCGGCTCCCGCTTCTCTGGGAGACCGCGTGGGCCGATGGCAGACTATGCTGCGGATGTACAGATTACTAAGAATTGGCCCGAAGTGACGCCAACTGGAGAGCCCCGCCCGCATGGGGGGTATGGCGCGAAAGCTACGGCCGCGCCTTCACGGACAGAGACTCGCTCAGCCACAGTGCTGAGTCAACCACTTAGCCTGTGGGACCCTCCCCTAATATCTACCAGGGGGAGTGGTTTCCAGTTATGCCCTGTGGGCCCAGGAGCTGGCGCGCTGCCGGTACCACTACCAAAAGAAGTTCCGGCCGTGGAAATTGGGTGCAAAAAAGAAGGATACTTTGCACGCAAGGCAGCTGCAAGGAAGCGGTTGGAGTTGGCGGCAAAAGCAGAGTCCCACCCTGTTGGGGAAAAACGCGCATAAACTGTGGTCACGCCCTCTAGGACTGAGAAAGGCGCGGCCTTAATTAAAGGACATCCTATTCCCTTGTGGGACCCGCCCATAATTGCTACTAATGGGGGCGGATTCCAACTGTGTCAGAGGAGGGAGGAGCTAAACCAAGGAGTGGCTGACCATTCAACCCCTGTTGGTCACTCGTGCGGAACCAGCTCTCAGGACAGACCAGTATTGCGAGTAGCTCCTACCAAAAATATGGCCTGCTCCCCGGATGCCAACCGGATGGTTTCAACCCAACCCTACGCGGTACCCAGCGGGGTACTAGTGATACGCGTGGAGGGCGCGGAGACAGTCGTAGGCCTCTGCCTACAGTGCCAACTGCCCGGCGGCGCCATGAGCACGGCCGCACGCTGTTCCCAGTGTGGCACACGGTATCTGTGGCCAATGCCCACCTTCGTGCCCATACAGAACAACGATCCTGGGGGGAATACTGCTACTGCTGCGACACACTTTATTCGAGCAAATACCCAGTATGTACCTGGCAGATACCTGGAATGCGCCGCTCTTCACCTCTGACAAGCCCCGTTGCGTTTGCCTTCCCAGCCATGGTTCATGCCTGGCTGACGGTCGGCTGATCTGTTAAATGATAATGATTAGGATTTAATAGGCTGCAATGCTTCGCGTGTCTACCAGATGGCATAAATTCATGAATTGTAATGCAGTATATATATATATATACTGTGCAGTATTGCAGCCAGCGGGAATAAAATGCTTCAATCCCTGCCTGGAAAATAACGCAATGCACTCGGGCAGAAAACAGTCACAAACCTCAATACACCCGAGTATACCCGAATTCGTGGGACTAGCCGAGCTCGAATAAAGTGTGTCGCCAGTGTATGTTGTCCCGCGAGTCCCCTGGTGCGCTATGGACTAAAAATATAGACCCGGAGGAGTGTGACGTGGTCGGGTTGTCAACCGACCGTGAGAAGAGAAGGCGGTCGCCGTGCTCGGTGACCCCGAATACGCTAAGTGCGGATCCCTCGGACGAGGGACCCAAAGAGCCAGTGAGTACCCTGGTCTGGCCGGTGGCAGTGCCCGGTGGGGGAAACGGAACCAAACGGCCACTTACCGGCAGCGACAGTGGGCGGAGTCGGGTGTCCCCGGTGGAGCCGAAACCGGAGAGGCGGAGCCCAGCTGTTATCGGGACCGGCGGGTCCAGTGGCCAGGGGCGATCCACGCCCAACCTGCGGACTGGTAAGGATAGCCCTTGTCCTTGCCAGGCTCCGCTGCCATCGCCCGTGGAGGAGAGGCCGTGCCAGGCCCGGACGGCGCACGTGGATCCAGAGGAACTTCCGGACCTGATCGTGGAACGGCCTCCCTAAGCCAACTGTTTCGATTATTGTATTGTATTGTATGTCTTTATTTATATAGTGCCATTAATGTACATAGCGCTTCACAGTAGTAATACATGTGGTAATCGAATAAATAACAGATAATATAAATAACAGATCATGGGAATAAGTGCTTTAGACAAACATAACATTAAGGAAGAGGAGTCCCTGCCCCGAGGAGCTTACAATCTAATTGGTAGGTAGGGAGAACGTACAGAGACAGTAGGAGGGAGTTCTGGTAAGTGCGTCTGCAGGGGGCCAAGCTTTATGTGTCATGTGTTCAGAATGTTCACAGTGCTATTCGTATGCTTCTTTAAGCAAGTGTGTCTTAAGGTGGGTCTTAAAGGTGGATAGAGAGGGTGCTAGTCGGGTACTGGGGGGTCTTCAACCTCTCTCATGATGGGCTCCGGCACGTAGGGATATTCATAACCGTGCGACTGCCGGTATCTAGCGACTATGGCCCGGTCAGCTCGACTTAGCTTGGTAAGTGTGCGGTGCCCTGCCCTGCTTGGCAGTACCCAAAATAATGGTTCCTCGGGTGCTACTTCGTCATACAATATACTGGGGCCTTGAGGTACAATACGTTTCTGTTCTATCTCCCTCAACCGGTGATCTAACTCATCCCCCATCTCCTGCGGAGTGAAAGAACCAGCCGCCCACCAATGGTCTACTACATCGTTCTTAATTAACAAGAACCGCTTACGGTCCATCCCCTCATGGTATCCGGTGAACAAAGGCGCCCACCATTTATCACGGTGCTCGTACTCTGCGGCCTGACTAGTGCGTTCTACATCAGACTCTACCTGTTATGATACACCGGACGTACCCACATCAGTAGATCGCGAGCAATCTCTCCTTCCCTTGGCATTATAATACCTAGTGGGGTTCATTTTGGACACCACTGTACTAGTAGACCCAGTCTCTACTGGGGTGTGAGAATCTCAGTCCCTCCCTTTAGCTGCAGGAGAGAACGGCACAGGGTTAGGTACAGGTATAACACTTGAATACGGTATTTCCCCCTCAGACCCTTCTTCACTCAACTCCCAATCCCGCAAGTCCTTGGAGTATTTGGGGTTTTTACATAATTTATCCCTGGTAGGTCCCGGTGGCACCACTCATGACGGGGCAGGGGCAGTGGCCGGGGCAGGGGGGCTAAGGGCCGGGGTTGGAGAAACGTCCAGAACATTGTCCAGCAAACGGGTAACACCCCGCCCAATGAACTTTTTCTTAGCGGCACTCCCCCTCATGCTTTAGGCTTCTCGGGAGGGGCCTCGATTCTGTAGATTAGCCCTGGCCAGGACAGAGGCTATGTATTGAGGGGAAAATATCCCCCCAAGACTGGTCTTCCGCCCAGTGGAACCGGAACTGAGGTTATCCGAATCGCCGGCAGAGTCCCCATCCGCCCCGGGGTCACGCACCGGCCGTGCATTGAGGAACCCCGGGGGCGGCGGTGGAACATCCGGAACATGATCGAACAAATAGGCCTCAAGCCTCTCTTTCTCGTTCACCGTGAGTGCGGTCTGTGCCTGGCGGGAGTAAGGGGGTGGTGGGGTCTCCTTACCACTCTGCTGCTTTTTGATGACATCGGGCTCCGCTAGGATCGTCTCGGTCTCCGTCTCCATTGCACTGGGCGTCACCATGGCGGTGGAACTCGTACGGGCCTCCGGCCGCACCAGCGTTTGCCGTCGGATGGTCCCCGGACTTGTCTGTTCTCTTTTGATGCCTTTGGGGTGGTTCACCGTTAGGTGCATCGCCACCGATGTTACACCCATCTCCTCTTCCTCCGAAGAAATCACGATCGGTTCCTCCACTGGGGAGTCACCTGGTTCTTCAACGATACAACCCATGGATATAGGTACAGAATGTCCTCGCTTGTGTACCTCCACTGCGGTCGCACTTGTCTGGGTGGCCAGCTTGCTTAGTTCAATAACTAGCTGAGCCTTGGTTCCTCCCGATATGGTATAACGGGGACCCAGGGCAGTCTTTTCTTTGTCGTCCGCCACCTCCGTCAAAGTTCCTGGAGAGGCACCCCGTGGCGTGCCGAACAAATCCCTTGGCCACAAGTAAAACGTACCACATTTAGTACATCGGGCCTTGGTACTCGGTACCGTGCCGGGCAGTCCGCAGTGCACACACAAACACCGAACGTATTCGTGTTCCGCTACTGCCACGACCAGTAGGCCTCCAGGTACTTGGTGAATGGAGGTACTTATCTCTGACATGGTTCGTTCAAAGTGAAGACAACTTCGTTTTCTAGCTCCTTGCTCCTCGAATGCCAGACAAAAGTGATGCTCCTCGCTCAGGTTTCCGGTCCGTCCCTTCGCGGGGGAGGACCGTCTTGATTGGCTCTTTGTGGGCCCCCTCCCTCTGGTGGAATCCAGAGGCGGGGTCTTGTCCTTGTCAGCATGACGTGGCCTTTCGGCTTTTGCGCCGCTCCGTTCCTCCTGCAAGGAATCTGGGTTTGGCGCCAGACACTTGCGCATTTCCCGCCACAACTGTCTCACAGTCCTTTTGCAAATCTCACGTGCTTGCTCTAGGCTTGGCGGGAACCGCCATTTTAGCTCGCCTCTCCTGCTCCGCGGAGCGCATGTAGGGATGGCCGCCATCTTGGATACTCCCTCCAAATGTGCTTGTGCCCTACTCTCCATGTCTAATGGGTATCTTGTACCTAGACCATATTTTCCCTCCAAATGTGAACTCTGCATCTTCATACTGTCTGTGACCCATTAAATTGAGGTGGCTGGTACCCCAGGCTCAACGGAATTCCTCTCCTCCTATGCACTGTACTCTCGATGTCTACGTGCAAGTGCTCTGTGGTGCGGGTGATAGCTATGATACCTCTTTTCTAGGTACGGGCATCTCCTGCTTTTGGCCACTCATAGCAGGGACCTGGGCCATGGTCCCCGGACTGGTTAACAGGCTGACCCCCCCCAGTTGCCTCACGCTAACCGCCTCAAGGGACTTGATCAGCTCTAACTATCCACCCCTCCGTAACGCGGGTCCTGGGCCATGGTCCCCAGATTGGTTACCGCTATGACCCCCCCAGTTGCCTCACGCCACCTGCTTAAAACACCTGCCGGGAGAGTGCATCTTAGTCTGCCTGTTCCGCCTCACTATAAGCCGGTCCTGTTCTGATAGATATCATCTCAGCAGCGCCTCCAAATGTAACCCTGCTTCCCCCCTCCCCAGACTCTACGGTGGTGTCTAGGGTACATGGGGGGCTGATTACATGTGGTGTGGTGCGTACCTGTTTGGAACAGGAGGGCCTGAGCTTCCCGCGGTGTTGTGGGGGAGCCAGGACCGGGCTTCTGGGGTGATAGCCTCCATGATCTCTTAGTGGTGCAGTGCCTCCATCTTCTATACTCCCAGGGTAATGGGACAGGACCGGTATAGAAGAACCCCTCGGGTCCCAGGGTTATACTCTCCAAATCACACACAGTCTTTACGGGTCAAGAATAGTCTCTTTATTCGTCAGAGCAACAGTATCCCAACGATAAGGCTTCCAGCAGCCGCAACACAATCACCAGGACAGGGTATACACAGCTCACCTCCGCCCAAATGCTTCCTCCTCTCCTTCCCTCCAAGTCACTCTTCCGACAGGATGGTCTGAGCTAGGGCGTCAATACCCCGTGGCCCACCCCCGAGGTTAGCCTCGAGGTGGGTCTTGAATTCTCCCCCCATCACCCCTGGCAGTGGGGTGAGGGCATTGATCCACCAGTATATAATTCTATCAGCTCTAGCTCTACTTATAGACGCTGATCGGTTCGGTTCCTCTCGCTCTCTTCCGGCACTCTGCGCCGGGGAGCCCGCACCCTCCTGATACTCCTCGGACCGTTCCGCAGGATTCGTGGCTCATGGCATAATAACCAGCAACTCTAGACTCTCGATATCACTGTTCACTCGAACTCTTCCTAAGCTACTCTCTCTTTCGAAGATCCATCAAAAGAGAAGGACAAGACAAAAAGCACCGCCACTCAACAGAGTTGGCTGCTAAATATAGAGCTAGCCCCTCCCCTCATGGTGTCAGCAGAACCTCCCCTCTTGCTCACGCCTGCAACAGAGTCCAGGCCTGCGTCTACCACTCAGGTTAGGGCTATGAAGGGGGAAAACCCATGATGATTACTGGCGCCTGATCTTAACAGGGCTTATCACAGTAGAAGGAAGATGGGTATAGCCTGTACTGTTTACAGGGGGCTACATATTTCTGTACAGTATGTGTGTATGTGTATCTGTGTGCATGACTGTATGTCTGTGTGTGTGTCTGTGTGTATTTGATTGTGTGCGTATCTGTGCATCTATGTGCATCCGCGTGCTTCTGTATGTGTGTATATAAATATATTTAAAATATATATATATGTAGCCCTGCTTCCTATAGAACGCAGGCCACTAACATATGCTGTATCACCTGTAGGCTAACAGGGCCTAAGTCTCTGCCACGGAGAGCCTGGGGTACTCGCACAACAATTATACTGGGTGCAGCGCTTCCACCTGCGACAGCTTCCGCCAAAGGGGAAGTGGGTCTTCGCAGGACGTATATACTTTAAACACAACCACACAGTAGGATACCTAAACCAATTGACTTTACTTTCATGCAATATCGTACACATACACATATATCAGCGGTCCTCCCTAGAGGAGATACTCTAAGCAGCGTCACGGCGAACGCCAACCCTCCCGTGTCCCTCCACCGGGTGATCCCACCCCGTGTCCAATCCCCTTGGGATAAGTCCTCCCACCCTCAAGTGAGTCAGATCTCTATAAGTGTGAGTGTGACTGCACAGCCACTCTGTCTCGAATGAAATGAGGGTACTGTTGGTGCACTTGTAGAATTACCTGCCGGGTACTCCGGTACCCAGTACTGCTACAATCATCGCAAAGGATCCGCGAAGTGTAGAAGTCGTCCTCCTACCCACGTGGAGGTCCGGGGCGATCCCACCCGGACACGTGGTTGCTTACTAGCGGGGTCTGAGCCCAGACCTCCCACCAAATAGAACAGTCCTGCTATCAATCGTGCGGCTCTACGGGACTCCGGAACCTCACTATGGCAAGTCCCTAGCTCCGCTTGTCTGTACTGGGACTCAGGGCCTAACTGTGCCTGGGGCATGCGGCCTACGTAGGGGGCGGTTCTCTTCCCCTATACCGAAGCTCCGTCTCCTCTCCAGCCAGATCTGACACAACGTGCGCGCAACCCCCCTCCTTTTCCTTTCCAACTCCCAGCCCATTGGCTCAGCTCTATCACGGGGACCCGCGGGGGCTGCTGGGGCCGGTGTTTCGCTACCTTCCTCCAATTAGCACTCTCCTCCTTCGCGGGCTTATGGCACGCACTCCTGCGCAGACGCAACCTCTGTCTAGGTTAGGTCTATACGGGTGCCAACCAAAACATGGCATCTTGCATGACGCGGAGCCTCCGTATCGGAGTACTCTCTACTGCAGCGCACCCTCCCCCTACAACAAGGGCGAGAAGGGGACCCCGGCTACATATATATACTTAGTTAAGTTATGGTGGGTAAAAAAAAGGTGACAAAAACCCTCCACAGCAAAGCATATAGCAAATGGAAATATATATATATATCTATCTATATATTTCTCAAAGGGTAGTATGCGTGTCTGGTTGTCCTGTCCCTAGCGGCAATCACATTGGACCTTTGGCCTGTCACTCTGCCTCAGGCCAATGAGATGGCTCACTTGGCCCGCCGCCCCCGCACACCTCTCATTGGCCTGAGGCGGAGTGACGAGCCAAAGGTCACACACTCACACACACACTCACAGAGACACACACACACACTCACAGAGACACACACAGACACACACACTCACTCACACACACGCACACACTCAGAGACGCACACACACTCACAGAGACACACAAACACACACACTCACAGAGACACACACACACCCCCAGACGCTACAGTCAGCGGGGGAGCAGAGTGAGCGCCTGGGACACAGCGGGGGAGCAGCCACAACACGCTGCCTCCCGCCTCAGATCCACGTGGGAGCGGCCGCACGGGTGAGTGTGTGTGAGGGAGCGGCCGGACAGGTGAGTGAGGGAGCGGCCGGACGGGTGAGTGAGGGAGCGGCCGGACGGGTGAGTGAGGGAGCGGCCAGACGGGTGAGTGAGGGAGCGGCCGGACGGGTGAGGGAGCAGCCCACAACAGGTGGGACGTTTCAGGGGGGAGGACAGACGACCGGCAGACACTAGGGGAAGGGGGAGCAAGCGGCCACATGATACATTGTCACTTACCTCCCCCCCTCACCTCCCGCACCCCCCCACTTCCCTTCCTCCCCCCCACTTTCCTTCCAACCCCCCCTTCACCTCCCCCCACTTCCCTTCCTCCCCCCCACTTCCCTTCCTCCACCCCTCCCACTCCCCTCCACTTCCCCTCACCCTTCACCTCCCGTCACCCCCCCCTTCACCTCCCATCACTCCCCCTTCACCTCCCATCACCCCCCCTCCCTTCACTTCCCATCACCCCCCCCTTCACTTCCCGTCACCCCCCCTTCACTTCCCGTCACCCCCCCTCCTTTCAATTCCCGTCACCCCCCCTTCCCTTCCCGTCACCCCCCTCCCTTCACCTCCCGTCACCCCCCCTCCCTTCACCTCCCGTCACCCCCCCCTCCCTTCACCTCCCGTCACCCCCCTCCCTTCACCTCCCGTCACCCCCCCTCCCATCACCTCCCGTCACCTCCCCTCCCATCACCTCCCGTCACCCCCCCTCCCGTCACCCCCCCTCCCATCACCTCTCGTCACCCCCCCTTCACCTCCCGTCACCCCCCCTTCACCTCCCGTCACCCCCCCTTTCACCTCCCGTCACCCCCCTTCACCTCCCATTAACCCCCCTTCACCTCCCGTCACCCCCCCCTTCACCTCCCATCAGCCCCCCTTCACCTCCCGTCACCCCCCCTTCACCTCCCTTCACCTCCCATCACCCCCCCTCCCTTCACCTCCCATCACCCCCCCTCCCTTCACCTCCCGCACTCCCCCCTTCACCTCCCCCCCTCCACCTCCCCTCCACTTCACCTCCCGTCACCCCCCCTTCACCTCCCCTCACCCCCCCTCAACACCCCTCACCCCCCCTCAACACCCCTCATCCCCCCTTCACCTCCCCTCCACCCCCCTTTCACCCCCCCTTCGCCTCCCCCCCTTCACCTCTCCTCAACACCCCTTCACCTCCCCTCCACCCCCCCTTCACCTCCCCTCACCCCCCCTTCACCTCCCCTCACCTCCCCTTCACTCCCCTCACCTCCCCCCTTCCCACCTCCCCCCCAGCCCCCCACCTCCCCCCTTCCCACCTACCCCCTCTGCCCCCCTTGGCACCCCCTTCGCCTCCCCTCCGCCCTCCCTTCACCCTCCCTCCGCACCCCTTCACTTCCCCTCTGCCCTCCCTTCACCCCCCCTCCGCCCCCTTCACCCCCCCTTCACTTCCCTTCACCACCCCCCCTTCACCTCCCCCCACCACCCCCCTCACCACCCATCCTCCTCCCCTCCTTCAACGCCTTTCGGCCGCCCTCCCGCCTCTGCCTTTCGCCCACCCGCCCTTCTGCCTTTCACCCGCCCACCGCTCACACCCCTGCGCCACACAGCCGCCGCACACACTCAACAGACACCCGCCACACTCGACACACACCCGCCGCCTCTCACCCACCCCACACACTCGACACACACCTGCCGCCTCCTACGCAACAACATCACTGACCAGCTGTCACCGGCACTCGCCACACACCCACACACGCTCACACCCTAGCAGGACACACGCCTCACATTTTTACATCACTTATGTCACCAAAATATACATTGTACTGTGGTGTGTTTACAATAAACCATTTTTATGCAACATCGTATTACATTTTCTTCCATCTTTATTTGCAACATTATTATCCAACCTTTCCAACAAATACTCAACCTATTGTTCCACCATTTATAAATAATACGACCTATTACGCATTTACATCCCGGGCAACGCCTGGTATATCAGCTAGTATATATATATATATATATATATATATGGGTAAGGAAAACAGCAAGCACTCCAACATTGTAATCCAAATAAGCCTGGTGCTAGTCCCATAAATAATGTAAAGAGTACGTTACCATCCAGCAGGGCAGTGGAACAGCAGGGAGAGGCGCACCCCAGGAAGAAAATCCTCTGTGGGATCGAAAAAGTGGATTTTTGTGTCTGTTACAATACAATTCTTTGTACACTTACCTCTGAGTGCTGCCTCTCTTTGCTGTTCCGCTGCCCTGCTGGATGGTTATATATATATATATATATATATATATATATATATATATATATATATATAGCACAACAGAAATAAAAACGGCGCCAACCTAAACCATTATATGAATAGCCACACCAACATGAGGAAAAAAACCTATACTGTACAAAAATGGGGAAAGATAGTATACATGCACAATACAAAAAAATATATAAAAAATAAAATGATCAGATGTAAAGTCCAGAAAAATATATATATAAAAAATGTATACAAATCTTAAAAATTGCTCCAATTGCTATCCAAAAGAGTCTCTGCAGCCCGAATGAAGGGATTTTATGGCCAATCCAGCCCGCCAACTAAAGTTAGCAACTTGCTGAAGGAGAAGCATCGGCAAGGGCGACACTTAGGAAAAATCAGCCCTTTTTCCTGCCTGTGATTGATGCCGGGGGTCTCCGGAGCTGATACCCGCACCGGAGCCCCCCGGCATGCATCCGAGGCAGGAAAAAGGCATTTAAAAGCCACTTCATTACCTTAGCGGCTAACCGATAAGGCAATGAAGGGGTTAACCCACCGTGCCAGCGTTATTGTGGGTAGCGGGGATGGGTGAGGGGGGTATTTGGCCCTGGGTGTGAGTTTAGGACTTGCGGGGGGGATGCGGGGGCACTTAACCCCTTCACGACCGTAGCGGTTAATACCGCTACGGTCCTGAAGGGGTTAAGGCCTCCCGCTACCCACCCGCAAGCCCTAAACAACCACCGTTGGGGCTAATGCCCCCTTCACACACCCCCACTACCCACAATAATAAAAAAAAAACACCCCAGCCCCACAATAACGAATTAAATAAATAATTAAATAATTATATATATATATATATATATATATATATATATACCCAACAACACCTATACCCCCCTAACATACAGTATAGTAATGGGCAGAATGACTATTATCCACAAATGGATAATAGTGCAGTTGTCCATTTACAATACATACACAACAATAAAGACTTTAAATACATATAGCACTCACCCATGTCCCACTGCCACGATGAAGGCCATCCTCATCTTCATCCTGCCCATGCCCCATCCGCTTCTGCAAAACAAACACAAGAATTACAACATCCAAATCAATGTCCCCTAACCCCTTAATCACCATAGCGGTTATTAACCGCTACAGTTATTAAGGGGTTAAGCCACCATCACCCACATACCCTCCCCCACAAAGCCCCCCAACCACCCTCACCCAATACCCACAGGGGAGTCCTACCAAATACCCTTGGGCCTAATACCCCCTCCCCCAGCACATACAGTACAATAATGTGCCATATAACTATTATCCACATTGGGATAATACATTATTTGGCCATTATTAAACACATTCAATAACGTTAAAATGTAAAGAAACTTGTACTAACCTCATCAATAAGAAGTCTCCGTCGCCAGCATCATCCTTGGGGTCCGTTGCCAACATTAGAAATAGCCACAACATTTCAATATCATTAACATAACACTGAACCCCTTAATCACCTTATCGGGTACTAACCTGAAAGGTAATTAAGGGGTGAAGCCATCCTGCAATGCCTACAACAGTTATGCATAACATCCTCAGTGAAATAAAAACCAATTGCCTAACCAAATTCCATTTAATCATTCAATCTGTAGGCTCACATGCCTCATAAAACATTGCATTTACAGTGTATACATGTAGCATAACATGTAAACTGCATGTACACGCTGCAAATCAATGTTAACAATACAATAATGCCACTCAAATCGCCATACATCACAAGAAGTATATTATTTAATACAATAAACTCACCATCAATGAATTACCACACATCAATTACATCCCTAAACAATTAAAATACCATCCATACCAATTACACAATGAACTAAAGCTATCCTAACAGAGAACAACTTCAAAACATAGTCAAAAGTACACCAACAATTACAATATAATAAAGCAAGGCTTTCCATATCCTACTGTACGGCCTGGAAGCCCAAAACTTACATCTGTCTAAAAATAAAATACATTTAGCACACATCAATGCATAGCCACAATGATTAACAATACAGAATTAGAAGCTTTAACAACACTATCATTTCTTACCCTGTATATATATCTGTACACATACATACAGACATACATACAGTGGGAAGAAATGATATGCATTGTAAAAAATGAAAACATGAAAAAGCAACACAAAAAACAGTTACATTAAGTACATTTCTTTATTTAACTTACCATTACTTGCCCCCACCGACTCCCGTTGATCAGCTTACTCACGAACCAATCCACGACACCATCCACGACACCATCCAGGAACAAATCCACGACACAATACAGGAACAAATCCACGAACCAAACCAGGAACCAATCCAAGAACAAGTGCAGGAACCAATCCAGGAAGCAAGCCACGAAGAAATCCAAGAAACAATCCACGACACGATCCAGGAACAGGAACCCATAAAAGAAAAAAAACATAACAAATTAAACATTAAAATAATAAAACATGACAATCAAGGGTTGTACTAGTTTTATTCTTAGTGAATCTGTATTACAATACCTTGTTACGGGGTCTTCTTGACGTCCGGTGCCACGCCCTGGTCTTCAATCTTCAGGAGGAGGTCCGTCCTCCTCGGCATCTGCCTTCAAAATGAGACGACATAGGCTTTTATAGGCCTATGACGTCACATTTGTCGTCATATGGTTCCCACGGCCCTGATTGGGCCGTGAAAACCATGTGTTTTGGCCGATGTAAAAAAATTGATGACGTCACTTAAAGGCAATGCCAGCACAGCCAATCAGAATGGCTTTGCTGCTATTGCCTTTAAGAAAACGTCATGAAATGACACATGGCCGGACTCACATGGTACTTGAACCAATCAGAGTAGGGATGGAGTTCCCACGCTCTGATTGGCTGGCTTACCATGTGAGTAAGTGCTTACCATGTGCTTACCACGCCTCCTACGCAACAACATCACTGACCAGCTGTCACCCGCACTCGCCACACACCCACACACGCTCACACCCTAGCAGGACACACGCCTCACATTTTTACATCACTTATGTCACCAAAATATACATTGTACTGTGGTGTGTTTACAATAAACCATTTTTATGCAACATCGTATTACATTTTCTTCCATCTTTATTTTCAACATTATTATCCAACCTTTCCAACAAATACTCAACCTATTGTTCCACCATTTATAAATAATACTACCTATTACGGATTTACATCCCGGGCAACGCCTGGTATATCAGCTAGTATATATATATATATATGGGTAAGGAAAACAGCAAGCACTCCAACATTGTAATCCAAATAAGCCTGGTGCTAGTCCCATAAATAATGTAAAGAGTACGTTACCATCCAGCAGGGCAGTGGAACAGCAGGGAGAGGCGCACCCCAGGAAGAAAATCCTCTGTGGGATCGAAACATTGGATTTTTGTGTCTGTTACAATACAATTCTTTGTACACTTACCTCTGAGTGCTGCCTCTCTTTGCTGTTCCGCTGCCCTGCTGGATGGTTATATATATATATATATATATATATATATATATATATATATATATATATAGCACAACAGAAAGAAAAACGGCGCCAACCTAAACCATTATATGAATAGCCACACCAACATGAGGAAAAAAACCTATACTGTACAAAAATGGGGAAAGATAGTATACATGCACAATACAAAAAAATATATAAAAAATAAAATGATCAGATGTAAAGTCCAGAAAAATATATATATAAAAAATGTATACAAATCTTAAAAATTGCTCCAATTGCTATCCAAAAGAGTCTCTGCAGCCCGAATGAAGGGAACACCACTTCCTTGCAGATATCTATAGAAACACAGAAAAAACAGGCGCACTCATAACATAAAAAGGTATAACAATATTTATGGAGTAAAGGATTTAAAATGCACACTCACAAACATAGCTCAATAGAAAGCAATTTTGAGTATAACTCAGCCAGCCCGACACAGGAACCCGGTACCAGGTGACTTCAGTGTCCGGTGTAGATTCACTGCAGCAGCCTCTGTGAACGCCTCCGCAGCCCGGAGAACACGAGGGACGCCACCTTCCTCTCAATCCGGCGTCACACAGTGAGTTCTCAGCTCCAGGTATCGCGAGAACTCAGTGACGTCGGTGGATTAGCCGGAACAAGTTCACATCCGTGTATTCAGTGGACGGCTGAGATAAATGTTTCCAAAGAAACTACAAATGCTATAGCTGGCTTGTGAGTGAATGATTATTAAAAAAGGAACAATACACCTCCACCAAACACTCTCTACGCGTTTCGTCTCAAAAGAGACTTCATCAGGAGTACAGTACAGGTGAGGAACATAGTATTTATAGTTAGATGAACCAATCAGAACATAGAAGACTACTAATTGCTAATCAGATACACATGGTCAATACCATGATCAAATTAACCCCCATATGTTACAAAACACATACGGGCCAGATAGACAAATAGTACTAGAGAAAGTGACCAAATAGGCAGATACAAATAATAACATACAATTTAACAAATAGATTAAAATGCATATAAGTACTAAAGCAAGATCTAATATAGCATAATAATATATTATCACATCATAAGACCCCCGAAATAAAGAAATACTATTTTTCTAAATGAAAAGAGTTTAATAAACAACACATATAGAATAAAGCTGTACAATGATAACAGGTGCAAAGTACAACACACCCAGTATACAATCTGTACTAACAACCTTAATGCATTATCAAGTGCCCAAAATGCACACCGATAGCTATCAGTACACAATCTATAGTACACCACTCACAGCATAGTTATAAGTGTAAGTTATACACAGAAGAACTAGCTATAATGAGCCTAACTGCTGCAAGTGTGATTACCCAGAGCATACAGGAGCATACTGATGAGGCGGGGTAAAGGAACACTAAAATAAATTGCAGTATACTATAAGGAAGGGGTGTGAAAACTATTGGAGCTGTGCCCCCCCTGCTAGGTCCCCCAGGTGTGCCCCCCCACCTTATCTCGTTTTCTAGTGTCAAATGACGCCGCCAGGTCATGTGACATCCCGTCGTGACCCCGCAGCGGTATGTGACGCCGTGTTGCCATGGTGATGGGTCATGTGATGTGACGTTGCCATAGCAACTCGTCACACCATGCATCTGAATCCCGGTAAGTGAGATACCTTGGCCTCCGCTATTCCCGGACATTTCATTTAAATGCCTTGGGGGAGAGCGTGAGGCCTCTGCAACCGCCCATCAGGAATATCTAGCGCCCCCCAGTTTGCACACCCCTACTATAAGTTAGCTGAAAGGCATAAGATATACCAACAGAAATGCAGTGCACATCCACCACCTAAATGCCAGAACATGAAGAGAAAGATGCAAAGAAAAGATGTATTATACAGCAAATCACCAATAAATGGTACAGAAACATAATGAGGAGTACAGGACTAACACAGGGAGAAAACACTATACAACTATGGAAACACAAACAGCAATCAGTGATTATAATAGGGGGGCAACGCTTCGGAGTAATAGACTCCTTCAAGGCCCGTTCCCATGTGACCTCCGGGAGGTGTGCTGCTACTGACTATAGGAGATTATGGGGCCTATGCTAGTAGGTTTCATAACCCATTTATCGAGGCTTTTTAGCTGTTATCGGCCAAAAATGCCTACAGCAATTCAGTAAGTGTCGATAAGTTGGTTTAATCGCCAATTTTTTCAGCCGTCAAAAACATATCGCCAAGTGAGCGGCGATAAGCCACTTATCGCCAGTTTTCAAACTGGTGCAATTCTAGTAGCCCGAGGCACATCGAGGCTCTAGAATGGCGATTTACTCCCAAAATCTTCTCGCCAAAAAAAGTTGTCGTGAAGCTGCCAAGAAGTTTCTGAGGCGGCGGTGAGAGAGGGGGAATTTTTCCTCATCGGATTGATGCCGGGGGTCTCGGGAGCTAATACACAGTAATATCAGCACCGTAGGAGGCCCCCGGCATGAATCAGATTAATGAAAAATGCATTTACTGTACAGGCAACTTCATTACCTTAGCGGCTAACCGCTAAGGCAATGAAGGGGTTAACTACCAGTGCCAGGTTTATTGTGGGTAGCGGGGGTGGGTGAAGGTGGTGCTTGGCCCTTGGTGGGTGTTTTGGCCTTGCGGGAGGTTGTAGGTGGAGTCAGCCCCTTCATTACCTTAGCGGTTAATATCGCTAAGGTAATGAAGGGGTTAACCCCTCCTGATACCACCCGGTAGACCTAAACATCCATCCTTGGGGCTACTACCCCCTTCACCCAATCCCTCTACCCACAATAAAGAAAAATAAACACAACACCCCTACTACCCACCTCCTCTACCCCCAACAACCCCCCCCCCCCAACACATACAGACAGTAATAGGCAAAATAACTATTATCCAGATATGGATAATAGCCAGAGTTGCCATCTCTCCGGGTTTGACCCGGAGACTCCGGGTTTTGGGCCCTTACCTCCGGGCTACGGGTTGCCGTTGTCAATCGCAGGTGGCGGTGTGGTGGCGGCAACTCAGGCATTGTCCGTTATTATTCTGCAATTCCCCCTCCAATTGCAGTGAACATGGCTGTGCGGCATCAAATGACACTGTGTTGCCATGGCAACCGGATGCTACGTGACGTCATGACGCTAATTTTTGGTTTTAGAATGGGCAAATGCACTATTATCCATATCTCGATAATAGTAATTTTGCCCATTACTGTGCTGTATGTGTTGGGGGCTGTGGGGGGGGGGGGGGGTTGTTGGGGGTAGAGGAGGTGGGTAGTAGGGTTGTTGTGTGTTTTTGTTTATTGTGGGATTAGATGAAGGGGGTAGTTGCCCAAAGGATGGATGTCCAGCACTGGTTAACTCCTTCATTACCATAGTGGTTCCGCAGGTTAACTCCTCCCGCAACCTTCCAGGTAGGCCTATTTACCCTCCCTGGGACTACTACCCCCTTCATCCACCCCCTCTGCCCCAAATAAACAGGCTATTGAGGTTGAATCCCTTCATTTCCTTTGCAACCAGCCACTAAGGAAATTAAGCTGTTTTAATGAAAAATGTAATACTAGTGTGCATGAGCAGGAGGTCTCCGGAGCAGAACCGCGTTGACTTGAGGTCCGCGTTGACATGCTGCCTGAGATACAGGCCCCGTTATGGGATGCCAGTATCTCCTATGCATTTAAATCCCACGGTCATGTGGCACGAGACATTTAAATGCATAGGAGATACATGCACCCTATAACGGGGCCTGTATCTCAGGAAGCAGGGGGTCCCGGACCTCAAATGAACGCGGTTCTGCCTAAGCGTAATAGAACCAGCAAGTTGCTTTATGAAGGCTACTAGCATAGGCCCCTATATGTGACTGCAAGGGAGAGTCAAATGGACCATTCAGGTTCCTTAGATAGGATTAATTAAAGGGAAGTACCACTGTCCATTAGTGTGACTTGGAAACGGGCCTTGAAGGGGTCTATTACTCCGAAAAGTTGCTAACATTGCAAAGCAACTTTGCGTTGCGAAGATTGTTACTGTTTGAGTGCTGTGGACAATTGGTTTAACCATCAAACCTCCCATACAGTGCCAGGACATGCTTATGAGTGAGGAATACATGTGCTCACATTACTATCCTTTGTATCACAGGCATGGGCGGAGAATACCCCTCAACAGAAAGGTGGAAGAGGCACTTTACAGGTAAATGGGAATCACTGAGCTGTGAATCAGCTGCACATATAGTACTTTTAGCTGTTGTACAGGACACTATTTATGGAATAGTATGTTACGGTATAACGGGGTACTTGGCATGGGGAGGGGGTATAATGGGGTACTGGGCCTGGGGAGGGGGGTATAATGGGGTACTGGGTTTGGGGAAAGGAGTATAACTGGGTACTGGGCCTGGGGAGGGGGGTATAACAGGGTACTGGGTTTGGGGAAAGGAGTATAACTGGGTACTGTGCCTGGGGAGGGGGTATAACAGGGTACTGGTCCTGGGAGGGGGTATAAAGGTGTGCTGGGCCTGGGGAGGTGGGTATAAAATGGTACTGGTTCTGGGGAAGTGGGTATAACGGGGTACTGGGCCTGGGGAGGGGGGGATAACGGGCTACTGGGTCTGGGGGTTATAATGGGGAACTTGGCCTGGGGGTATAACGGGGTATTGGGCCAGGGCTTGGGGGTATAACAGGTTTCTGGGCCTGGGGGTATAAAGGGGTACTGGGCCTGGGGAGGGGGGTATAATGGGTACTGGGCCTGAGGAGTGGGGAATAAATGGCAACGAGCTCTTGCGATACAGAGTATCACTGTCCTGGTTACACAGACGTTATGTCTCCTGCAGGTCGGGGAGCACACCAAGGTGGAGCCGTTCGGCCTGTCAGCGTGGTACCCTGAGAGCTCCAGTTCCAGCTCCTCAGGGCACTATACTCCATCAATAGTGTGGGAGGATAAAGAAGATGAGGAGGAGGCTGACAAAGAGGAGGTATAACTGGGTACTGGGACTGGGTATAACGGGGTACTGAACAAGGAGAGGGGTGTATCACGTGGTACCGGGCCAGTGTATGGGGTAAAAAAGACAAAAAACAGCACAAAACGCAAATAGTGAAGTATATCAAAACATTTTAGTGTAAAAAAAGAGGGTAAGTATTCTGCGTACATAAAAATTATAGATCAATCGCATTTACGTGTACAATACACGAAGTTACCACACAGCTGGCATCAGAATGGGCGATGGATTAGGGTCCCTCTGGTAAGTATTCCTCTACGATCTCCAGATAGCGTCTGGGCCTCTCAAGGTAATGACAGCTTACACAGGACATCCAAATCTGTTGGGAGTCTCGTGGGGGAAGCACCTCCTTGTTGTCATCAGTATTCAGTCACCATATGTTGGGCTGATGTAAAAATCCTCAGCTGTGGCAGACACATTACTGTATGTGTGTGGTCAATGTGAATCAGTCTCTACAGCACATATACAGTATAACGTTGTACTAGTCCATTCGTGTAAAGAAGGCAGAGTAAAATTGATTGCGATACACCCAGGAACACAATCAGGGTGATCGGCAACTGGCAGGGACGATTCCCCTATCAGTACCCGCGCTTCCGCGTTACGTCACATGGGGGGCGTGACTAGCAGTACAGACACCCGAGCGGCATCTTGGAAAGGTGGCAGCAAATGCATGGATACATATACAAATAAAATACCTTAAAAAGGCTACTAATACAGCATATGTTAATCCTACGCGTTTCGTAGCTAGAAATTGCTACTTCTTCGGGGTAGGGGTCTGGGGAGGTGGGTATAACTGGGTACTGGACCTGGGGGTATTACAGGGTACTGGGCCTGGGGAGGGTGTTATCACGGGTACTGGGGCAGAGGGTATAAGGGGGTACTGGGCCTGGGGATAGGGGTATAAAGGGGAAGCAGTCTCCGTTCGCGAGTTAGCCCACTTAATTGAAAGGCTTTCTTGTGAGATACCAAGTTCACCTAGTTCTCACGTCAATTGACCGAATTCCCACGGCAATAGACTTTCCTCCTTTCAAGTTACGTGAGCTAACAAGGTATGGATGCATTCTGTCGAAAAAACACTTCAAATCTAACCGCAAGCCACTTATTCAATTGAACTTGCGTGTTTGAAAAAGGATACCTATGCTTCAAACAGACCACCCGTATACAGCCACACTTCTTCAATCAGCGCCAGCTTCGGCGCTCACAACGCCATCTTGTGCCTGAAAACCTTATAGCACACTTTGTATGTAATTCTATTATGACAGGCAGGAAATAGGCTGCAAACTGGGGGTAAGAAGGCTGGGACAGGAGCAAATACATCAGGGCAATGCAAATACTTTTAACCCCTTCACTCCCAATGCGAGTTTGGGTTAATCAGCCGAGCAGACCTTTATTAATGGCCTAATTAACCCCATTCTCGCCACAGGGGGTATAACGGGGAACTGGGCCTGGGGAGGGGGGTATAACAGGGTACTGGGTCTGGGGAGGTGGGTATAATGGGGTATTGGCCTTGGGAGTATAACAGGGTTCTGGGCCTTGGGAGTGGGGTATAACAGGGTACTGGGCCTGGGGAGGGGGGTATAACAGGGTACTGGGCCTGGGGATGGGGTATTAGTGGCAGAGGAGCTCTTGTGATACAGAGTATCACTGTCCTGGTTACACACACTTTATGTCTCCTGCAGGTCGGGGAGCACACGGCAGTGGAGCCGTTCAGCCTATCAGCGTGGGACTGCGGCAGCTCCGGCTCCAGTTCTATAGTGCACTATATACCATCTATGGTGCATGAGGATGAAGAGGAGTGCGAGAACAACAAAGCGGCAGAAGAGGAGGAAGAAGCGGAGGAAGAGGAGCAAGAAGCGGAGGAGGAGGGAGCCGAGGAAGAGGAAGACGCAGAGGAAGAGGCCGTGATATCTGGACTCAAGTGCTGCTTCCCCTTCCCCAGGCTGGGCAGAAGAGCCCATATGAATGGATCTGAGGGGCCAAGACAGAGAGGGAGGAACGTTCTTGGAGCCCTGTGGCGATGGATATGGCGCAGGAGAGGCCGATAGGAGAGGCCTCCACCAGGAGTTCCTTATAAACCGTTTTTTTCAGATTCTCCTGTCTTATAATCAGGCACCTCTCAGCGGTGACGGTCCGCTTGTGCCTTTTGTCTGCGAATCGCCTCTTGCCAGTACCTTTTGGATCTTCCTGCAAGATTCCGGTAGGATTTTAATATGGTCGTCTGCTGCCGGGATCCCGGATGGGATTGAAGAAATCGGAAGTCATACTGGATGGAAGCCGTAATTTACAAAAAACAGAGATTCCTGTGTGGAAATGTTCTTTAAAGAGTTGTGTGCAAACTCTGCCCAAGGGAGGAGGTCCACTCAATTATCCTGACTATTGGAGACAAAGCAGCGCAGGTATTGCTTCAGTGTTTTGTTTGTTCTCTCGGTCTGCCCTTTTGTTTGAGTGTGGTACCCTGAAGAAAAGTGAAGGGTGATGTCCATACTATGGGCGAAGGCTCGCCAGAACTTAGAGATATACTGTGAGCCGCGGTCGGAAACAATGTTCAGTGGGACCCCGTGGAGGCGAAAAATCTCTTTGACGAAGACGTCTGCCAAGGTGGCAGAATTGGGTAACCCTTTGAGGGAATAAAATGGGCCTGCTGGGAAAACCTATCCACGACCACCAGGATAGTGTTCATCCCTCTAGAAGTGGAAAGTTCTCCAATAAAATCCATTGAAAGGTGGCTCCATGGGCGTTCCAGAATGGGTAATGGCTGTAAAAGACCTGTCGGTTTTCTGCGAGACGTCTTGACCTGGGCACAAGTTGGGCAGGATTTGACAAACTCTTCCGTATCTCTCAGCATGCTGGGCCACCAAAAGGTTCGCTTGATGAGGTCGGAAGTCTTCTTGATACCAGGATGACCGGCGGACTTGGATGAATGACCCCACTCTAGTATCTTCCTTTGGAAGCGTGGAGCAGCATACAAACGACCCTCCGACACCTTGAGATCTCTGGAAAGATTAGCCTGTGCTGCCAGAACCTTATTCAAGACATTGAAAGAGTTGGCCGAAATGACATATTTGGAGGGTAGAATCGTCTCTGGAACCTCCTGGGATTTGTCTCCGACCATGAATTGCCATTAGAGCGCATCCACTTTTTGATTCTTCGATCAGGGGATGAAAAAGATCAAATAATTGAACCTAGAAAAGAAAAGAGACCACCGGAGCCTGACGGGCTCCTAGACGGCATGCGTTCTCTATATACAACAGGTTTTTATGGTCGGTAAGGATTGAAATGGGGTTTTCAGTACCTTCAAAGACATGTCTCCATTCCTGTAGGGTGAGTTTGATGGCCAGTTCTCTATTGCCGACATCATAATTTTGTTCTGCTGGAGATTTTTTTTTTTGAGAAAAACCCACAGGGATGGAGCTTATCCTGTGGGGATTGCCTTTGAGAAAGGATGGCGCCAGCACCGATATCCGAAGCGTCAATCTCTAGAGTAAAGGGAAGTCTGAGATCTGGGTGGCGTAGGATGGGGGCGGTGGAGAATGTCCTTTTAAGGGTTTCAAAGGCTAGAAGTGCTTTAGGTGGCAGACTGCCGTGTTCACTCCTTTCTTTGTCAGAAGTATGGTAGGTAGCTTATTGACAGGTTTTCCAAGCAGGCCCATTTTATTCCCCTCAAGGGGTTACCATAATCTGCCACACTGGCTGATATTTTTTTGAGAGAGATTTTTCGTATCCATGGTATTCCACTTTCCTTTGTTTCTGATCATGGTACTCAATTTGTCTCGAAATGTTGGCACGCTTTTTCTCAGAGGCTAGGTATTTCCCTTCTTTTTTCGTCTGGGTATCACCCTCAAACCAATGGCCAAACCGAGCACATGAATCAATCCCTGGAACAATATTTACGATGTTTTTCTTCTGACTAAGTATAATTGGGCAGAATTAGTCCCATGGGCAGAATTCGCCATCAACTCCCTCAGGAATGAATCCACACAGGAGTCGCCGTTCTTTATAAATTATGGATATCATCCTAATCAGCTCCCTATTCCCACACCCACTTCAGGAGTTCCTGCTGCCGATTCTATGATTGCCACTCTTCAGGGATCATGGAAGAGGATTCAAGGGGTATTACAGGAATTGGCCCAGAGGCAGAAGAGACAGGCAGATCGTCTTCATCAGGAGGCAACATAAGTATATACCTGGAGATAAGGTTTGGCTCTCTTCAAAAAATATCAGATTGAAGACGCCTACTCTGAAGTTATCTCCTAGGTCCCTGGGTCCCTTTTCTATCCTTCAACAGTTAAACCATGTGGCCTATCGTCTTCTCCTTCCTTCCTCCATAAAGATCTCGCCCGTCTTCCATGTTTCCCTCTTGAGACCGTTCATCCAAAGTGCTCAGTCCTCCCACTCCTCACATAGACCTCCTTCTGTTACTATACAAGGACAACAAGAATTTGAAGTCCGGTCCATCATTGACTCTCATATCTCTAGAGGCAAAGTCCAGTTCTTGGTCCACTGGAAGGGGTATGGCCCTGAGGAACGCTCTTGGGTCTCACGGCCTGAACTCCACACTCCGTCTTTACTAAGACGCTTTCACCAAAAGTTCCCCCACAAACCTTGGGAAGATCGTCCGGAGTTCGATCCTCGAGGGGGGGGTACTGTAAGGGTCCATGGGTCACGATCGACCCGCCACAGCGCTCCTTTACCTGCTGCCACAACAGGCACCGCCGCTGCTCCGGATCCCCGTAATTTCCCCACTGGCGTGAGCATCTTCCACACTGCCTCTCCTCTTCTTCCAGGTTACGCGCGTCAGCCCATCTGCCTTACAGGGCGCGCGAGGACCCGTGCAGCTTGTGCACGGCACTCGGGGGATAGCTCTTGTTTTTTCAGCCCCTGAGTTCCTGACCTTGGATTGTCTGCAAACCTCCTCTGGATCTTGACCTTGGCAAACGGACATTCGACTACGCTGTTTTCTCTACCCCTCGGACTTGGCAAACGGACATTCGACTACGCTGTCTTCTCTACCCCTCAGACTTGGCAATTGGACATTCGACTACGCTGTCTTCTCTAATCCTCCGACCAGGCAAACGGACATTCGATTACGCAGCTGTCTCTACTCCCAGACCTTTGGCTTACGGACACGACCACTCTACCTTCTTCTACTCTGGATTCGGCAAGTACCTGACTAACCCTCTTCCTTGCCCCCGGTCCAGCTTCGCTCTATACCACACTCCGGGCACGCCACCGCTGCCGTGGGTGCGTGGTATCCTTCTGTTCCACCTCAGTACCGGGTTCCTGTCAGGTTTGCGGGCAGCACGAGCGTCACAGTACCTCTCCAACAACGACCTTGGCTAAGTACCCGCAGCGATCCGTAACTTCTCCAACCCCGACTCGGCTACCCTGACCAATCTACAATCAAGAGGCGCCCTTGCGGCTTCGGGTTTGTGTTTTCTTAAATCCCCACCTCGGCCTCGCGGTTCCGTCTAGTTAGTGGTGAGCACAGGTGGGGCGAGTCTTGAGCACGCACTCCAACCTATTTTCCAAACTTGAACAATACCTCGAGCACAACGACCGGCGCATGCTCATGTTACAGGAGAGCCTCCGCCTTCTTACGGAACAAGCACCCACTCCAACCAGAGCGGTCCCTTCCCTGGTTCCTACCATGACTGGACTCATGGCAGACCCGCTGTCATTGCCGGCTGAACCTCGACTTCCTACGCCCCGCCGTTATGCAGGGGAACAGCACGGTTGCCGAGGGTTCCTCAACCAGTGTTTTATTCAGCTCGAGGTTACGCCTTCTCGTTTCCCATTTCCTAAATCCAAAGTGGCGTATTTCACTCTGTTGCTCACCGACGACGCCCTGGCCTTGGCCTCCCCCATCTGGGAACATGTGAGATCGGACCTCACTCAAGACATCGGACTCTTCACTCGGGAGTTCCGCAGAGTGTTCGACACGCCCGGACGCAAGATGATGGAAGCATCTTCCCTTTTCCATATCGCCCAGGGAACCCGGTTGGTCGCCAAGTATGCCCTCGAGTTTCGGACCATGGCTGCAGAGACAGGATAGAATGACGAGTCCCTGGCGGGCGCCTTCTGGCATGGCCTCTCTGAGTCATTGAAGGACAAACTCACCACGCAGGAGCGTCCGACTGATCTCGAAGAATTGATCGCGGGCTGCATTCGCGGCAAGAGAGGGGGTCTGAGAGAGCCCAATGTCTACTGTTCGCCCCAGGAGTCTCTCCTCCACAGGAGCATACAATAGAACCTCTTCACCCCCAGAGCCACATACCCATGCACTTGGGAGGCTATAAGCTGTCGACTAACGAGACATTGGCCTGTGTCTGTACTGCGCCAGCCCGTGGCACCAGGCTATTCATGCCCCACAGAAGTCGGAGGGTTCTAAAACCCCGGGGCAGTCCAGGGGGGTCACGTTGGGGACGTTCTCCTTATCCCCTATCACTATAAGGCCTCTCACAAGGATTCTGCTCCCGGTTACCCTCTCTGGGGAGGGTTTTCTCGTGTCCACAGTTGCCTTCATAAATTCCGGCTCTGGAGGTAATTTTGAGAAACTAGATTTCGCTCGTTCACAAGAAGTTCCCGGTGGGACTAGAGGCCATTGACAGCACTCTCACCTGGCATCCTTACCATAGCCTATCACAGGCTCCGCACGAACACGCCCCAGTTACGCCTCTTGCTCCTATTGGGCTGTCTCACCTATTTAGGCTCAGCATTACCACTGGCACATTGGCTGACCATAAGCTTCCTGTTCCTGTGCTTACCTCTCTTGTCTCCTAGATATCCTGCCTTGTCTTGTTTGATCTCCCGTGTACCGACCTTGGCTTGCCTTTGGACCACCGCTTCTCTGGAACCCCGACCTTGGCTATCCTTGACCGTCCATAACTCTCCAACCTGAACTTGGCTCTTGGACCTCAACTATTCTACCTTCTCCAGCACCGACCCCAGCGACGAGTACCTCCAACGTTCCGATACTTCTATTACCCTTAACTCGGCAAGTATTCACTACTCCTCTACCCTCCCTGCTCCTGACCCGGCGCGAGCAACTACGCACACTCCAGATCAGATTCCCGTGCCTGTCGGTGGTGTTTAGTCTTTTCCCACCTCAGTACCGAGGGTCTCGTCTAGTTTGTGGTGGACACAGCATGACAAATACCATACTAAGTCTCCTGGCCTCTCTACGCAAACTACCACACTCCGGACACGCTTCCTCTGCTGCGGGTGCGTGTTACTAATGTCCCACCACAGTACAGGGATGGGTCTGGTCTGCGGGCAGCACTACCGTGACAGCAGGCAAAAATCTGGTCCAATGGAGCCAGCTCTGTCTCAGGAACTGTTCAGTCTCTTCCAACAGCATCTTTGGAGCCACTACTCCCAAGGAGGTTGGGACAAGTCTGCCGGAGATCTATGCTGAATTCTGTGATGTTTTTTGACAAAGACAGGTCTGAGGTCTTGCCGCCACATCGTCCATTTGACTGTCCAATTGACTTATTGCCCGGCTCCATACCCCCCATGGTTGCGTCCTATCCTCTGTCACTTACGGAGACGAAAGCCATGAGAGACTATATTCACGAAAATTTACAAAAGGGCTTTATCCATAAATCCTCGTCGTGAGCCGGTGCAGGGTTCTTCTTCGTAAAGAAAAAAGGGCGGATCGCTAAGACCATGTATTGACTATAGGGGTCTTAATAAAATTACCATTAAGAACCGTTATCCTCTGCCGCTGATTCCAGAACTCTTCGACTGCCTACAGAGGGCCAATATCTTTACTAAATTGGATCTCCAGGGGGCCTACAACTTGGTAAGGATTTGCCAGGGCGATGAATGGAAGACGGCCTTCAATACTCGTGAGGGTCACTACAAGTATCTCGTCATGCCCTTTGAACTCTGTAATGCCCCGGCCGTCTTCCAGGACTTTGTGAACGAGGTATTCAGGGATCTTCTCAACCGGTTTGTGGTCGTGTATTTGGACGATATATTGATTTTTTCTAAGTCTGAACAGGAGCATGTTTCTCATGTCAGACAGGTACTTCTCCGCCTTCGGAAGAATCATCTGTACGCGAAACTGGAGAAGTGTTTCTTCCATCAAGCGTCCACAACTTTTCTGGGGTATATTATCTCTAACAAGGGGCTCACCATGAACCCGGCAAAGGTAAAAGCAGAAAAGGAAAAACAGAGTCTGGGCGGTCACTGCTCTCCATAAACAATCCAAGTGCAATTAGTAAAAGAAAAAAGCTTTATTTAATCAAAAATTGACATCAGTAGAGGGTAGAAAACACCTCTTACACATTCCATCCTGACAAAAGGACTTTATCTACTTGCCCTCCTTTGGGCTTTTCTGGAAGACTGGGACTTTCCTCTTTCTATTACTAAGGTTAGTTTATCGTGCGGGTAGTGTAGGACCTGCTGATTAGGGTTTACCTTGACGTGGTAGCAGGCTTACAATACTTTGGCCAAAGCATTTAACTAAAGAACCCTTACTTTGAATTTAGTATTGCTTTTCTCTTCAGCTACTGGCACTATGCCTTTAAGGAGGCTGGACGTCCTCCAGGAAGCAACCAACCATTGCAACCTTGTGCTTTTGACTCTGCTCTACCTTCTCTTTTTACCAGTGGCATCCCACACTCCGCGCTGGTGCCTGAGTACGCGCACCTCCGCTCTGCTAACAGAGCATGCTCGCACGTGCAGCTAGCTCAGCTGTGCCACGGAGCCTGGCTCCACTCTTCCAGATGCGCCTGTGCACAGCTCCCCAGCTGCATGACAACTTTCTCCTATCTCGTGTCTCCTGTGGCTTCCCAACCTCGGTACTGGGACCCCTCCTTTTCTTGGCTTGTGCGTGGGAGCACCAGCGTTACATTATGCTCAGCCCAAACAAACGGACCCCCCGAGGTGGACTCTGCCGTCCCTGAACCCCTTTACCGTTGGGAGACTTGAGTCCCTTTCCTTTCAACAGTCCAGAATTGTTTTTCCTCCTACTCCAGGAGGGAGCCCTTGAGTTACAGACCATGGAATGCTGCTTCCGTAGTTTCCAGGTTTGGCAGTTTTTAAAGTCTTGTTATACTGTAGTTGCTGTTCATAGTTCCTGGTCATTGTCTTGTTCCTGTACTGCGGCCTGGACTCTCTGCGGACCGCTCCTTGGAATCTGCAGAAACCCTACTTTGCTTGCCGCCTTGGTAAGAACTTTTTATGGACTGTTTCCCCTCAGTCTAGTATGGATCGCTCAGAGTTCGATCCAGAAGAGGGGGGGTACTGAATGGTATCGGGAAACACAATCCCTGCGGCGTGTTCCCTCCTTACCTGCCACATCTCAGATTCCCGCTCTCCTTACAGAGCGCACACGTGGTTCTTTGTATGCCACGGAGCTTGGCAATGGCCCCAGTGTGCGCCACTCTCCAGTTGCGAGTCAAGACTCTCTAATCCTTGTTGGTGTTCTGAACCCTTCCCTACTTCCGCAGAGGCCGCGCCTGCTCTCCGTCCCCTGCCTTATCTCACCAACAGGAAGTGACTTCAAGCATACTGAGGCAAGTTACGCCATCT
Organism: Ascaphus truei; assembly: GCF_040206685.1. Lineage (NCBI taxonomy): Eukaryota > Metazoa > Chordata > Amphibia > Anura > Ascaphidae > Ascaphus > Ascaphus truei. Next base: position 94,493 of record NW_027457031.1, read on the forward strand.
TGCTTTCTGGCAAACCCTGCCCTCTTCCTCCTGGCAGGAAGTAAGCCCCACTTTGACTCTCATTGCCAACAACTGCTGCTGCTGCTCCTTAAATAACAGTTAGTTGCTATCTGCCCTGGGTCATGCAAAGTACTACTCCAGTACTCGATGCCTCCTGTTCCTGTCATTGCATGCTGTTCCTGCTTGGATCTCCTCTGGACCTCTACTTGCCCTCCTTTGGGCTTTTCTGGAAGACTGGGACTTTCCTCTTTCTATTACTAAGGTTAGTTTATCGTGCGGGTAGTGTAGGACCTGCTGATTAGGGTTTACCTTGACGTGGTAGCAGGCTTACAATACTTTGGCCAAAGCATTTAACTAAAGAACCCTTACTTTGAATTTAGTATTGCTTTTCTCTTCAGTTACTGGCACTATGCCTTTAAGGAGTCTTGACATCCTCCAGGAAGCAACCAACCATTTTAACCTTGTGCTCTTGACTCTGCTCTACCTTCTCTTCTTACCAGTGGCATCCCACACCCCGCGCTGGTGCCTGAGTGCGCACGGCTCCGCTCTGCTAACAGAGCATGCCCGCACGTGCAGCTGGTTCAGCTGTGCCACAGCCTGGCTCCTATCTTCCGGACGCGCCACGCTTCTCTCGCGCACGGCATGCTCATGTGATGAAGTGCACCGCTCCCCAGCTGCGTGACAACGTTCTCCTATCTCGTGTCTCATTCGGCTTCCCAACCTCGCTACTGGGTCCCCCTCCTTGTCTTTGCTTGTGCGTGGGAGCACAAGCGTTACACTCCTGCCACAGACACGCTCTGCACACGCGCAGTCGCGTGTATTTCCCCACTCATGGGCGCACGCTCTCCTCCTCTAAAGCATAGGTGCCTCCTGCACCTGGTACCTTTCGCTGCAGTCTCCTCCTTCCTGCTTCCCATTGGTGAGTCCTCCTATTTATTCCCTGTTCTCCATTCCCTCAGCGGCTGAGCATTGTTCCAGTTACCTGTGTTCACCTTCCTCGTGCCTTGCCTTGTTCCAGTCTCTCGCTACCTTTCCCTGCTCTGCTTCAGTGACCTCCTGTGTACCAACCCAGCTTTTCTCTTGGACACCGCACCTCTGGCTCCCCGACCTCGGCTTACCCGCAACGATCCGTACCTCTCCAACCCCGACCCGGCTACCCTGACCAATCTACAATCAAGATGCGCCCTCGCATTGGTTGTGTTTTCTCAAATCCCCACCTCAGCCTCGCAGTCCCGTCTAGTTTGTGGTGAGCACATCGTGACACCCCGCCGGAGCTGGCGTCTACTGTGCAGGCATGTCCATCCAGAGCTGACTGTGCTGGGGCGCCCGGCCCGAGCCAGCGTCTAATGCGCAGGCTCGCCCAGCCAGATCCTACTGTGCCATCTCCCTCAGTCAGAGTCAGCATCTACTGCGCAGGCGCACCTGGCCGGAGCCGGCATCTACTCGCATGCATGCCAAATCGGGGTCTACTGCACAGGCCTGCCCAGCTGGAGCCTACTGCACAGGTACGTCTACTGCGCAGGTGCTCCCAGATGGAGCTGGCGTCTACTGTGCAGGTGCCCAAGCCAGAACCGACTGTGCTGGGGCGCCCGGGGAGAGCCAGCGTCTTCTATGTAGGCGCGCCCAGCCGGATGCCGCGGGCGCGCCCAGCCGGAGAACGGTCTACTGCGCTGGCATACCCAACCTGAGCTGGCACCTACTGCGCAGGAACCCCCAGCCAGAGCCGGCGCCTACTGCACAGGCGTGCCCACCCGAAGCCGGCATCTAATGCTCGGGCACACCAACTCTTCCACTCTGTCCCACATGCTACCAATGCTGGCGTGCACGCCAAGCCTTCCTCTGCTGCCTGAAGCTGGGCCAAGCTTACTTCCGGCGCGCTGACATCAGAGAAGCCCGTCGCGCACCAGCGTTGGAAGCTCAACGTGAGACAGAGAAGGAAGAGGCCTATAGCTGAGGGAGAGCCAGGACCTGGCCATGAGAGAACCGGCCGCCGGGTCTGGCCAGAGGTTCAGGCTCAACTTGCAGCACCGGCCGGCCTTGCCCTCCCCAGACCCGGGACAGTTGTCCTGGCTGTCCCCAACTGTCGGCGGCCCTGACTGTGATAGATATGCAGAAGGATGGGGGATCATGTGAGTTATACACAGGGGCACACGCGCCCCATCACCCTATGATTATACACAGGGGCCCCATCGCCCCATCACCACTCTATATACTGAGTGTGCCCCTGTGTATAACAACGCTGATCTGTGCTGCTCCATCTGATCTCACTGCACAGTGATCCAGGGATGATCCGATCGCCATTTACTGGGGTCAGGAAGGAATTTGTTTCCCCCACAACACAGCAGGGGTTATGTTTCGCCTTCCTCTGGATCACAGCAACAAACTGCCCTTTGTGCATTAATTAGAAGTGAGATCTACCTGCATTGATCTTAACCCCTTTGCTGCTGGAGGGGCCTGCAATGCATTGCTCAGTGTGTTACTATATTGCTCTGTAATGTGTTGCAGACCCCTACCAGCAAAGAGATAAATTATTTAAATTAAATAAAGCTTTATTTAATCAAATCTATGTGTAGTGTCTTTTCTATCCGGTTTATCTATTGCTAACAGCACAAGTGCAACAGGAAGCCCCTCTGATCTATAATATATTTCATTACACAAAAAGGTATTTAACAGGTAAAAAGAACATACATGGGATTCTGCTACAAATATATCTCTAATTACAAACCAATTAACAAATCATTGAGATTGGAGTTGAGCGAAAAGAAAGGGTGAAGTATATCATGTATATGAAGTGTAGGCTGTTCAGCAGCATTACATGGTCGGGACGACGTTTAGGAGATATAAGTAATGCTGATTACGGAGCTCACCGGCTGACCTGCTTCCTGCTTATTCCCTCCTCTGTACATCTCCAGCTCAGCGTGTTACACAACTCAAGCAAAAGCTTCTACTAAATGACTTCAATTGTGGCTCCTGTATCTCCCAGTTAAATGGTTTCATTGGCATATACTTCTTTAACATTGTGGGATTTGATAACATCTGTAATATGGGTGCTATAACCGGGGGGCCAGGCTCCCCTCTTACCTCATATTGGTTACCTGGCATCTCTCCCCTCCTGACTACGGGTGACACGGTCAGGGGGCGGTGGGGGAGGGTCAGCAGGGGTTATTTATTCTCCCATTCCCTCTCTCCCCCCATCCTCTCACTCTCCCCCATCCCTTCATTCTCTCCCCATCCCTCCATTATCTCTCCCCACATCGCTCCATTCTCTCTCTCTCTCTCCATCCCTCCATTCTCTCTCGCTTCCCCATTCCCTCCATTCTCTCTCTCCCCCCATCCTCTCACTCTCCCCTATCCCTCCATTCTCTCTCTCCGAAATCCCTCCATTTTCTCTCTCCCCACATCCCTCCACTCTCTCCATCCCTCCATTCTCTCTCTCCCCCATCCTCTTACTCTCCCCATCCCTCAATTCTCTCTCTCCATCCCTCCATTCTCTCGCTTCCCCATTCCCTCCATTCCCTCTCTCCCCCCATCCTCTCACCCTCCCCAATCCCACAATTCTCTCTCCCCCATCCCTCCATTCTCTCTCCCCACATCGCTCCATTCTCTCTCCCCATCCCTCCAACCTCTCTCAACCCCATCCCTCTATTCTCCCCCATCCTTCCAACCTCTCTCTCCCCACCATCCCTCTATTCTCTATCCCTCCATCCTCTCACTCCCAACCATCCCTCCATTCTCTCTCCCCCATCCCTCCATCCTCTCTCTTAACCCGATCACTCTATTCTCTCTCCCCCATCCCTCCATCCTCTCTCTAAACACGATTACTCTATTCTCTCTCCCCCATCCCTCCATCCTCTCTCTTAACCCCATCCCTCCATTCTCTCTCCCCCATCCCTCCATCCTCTCTCTAAACACGATTACTCTATTCTCTCTCCCCCATCCCTCCATCCTCTCTCTTAACCCCATCCATCTATTCTCTCTCCCCCATCCCTCCATCCTCTCTCTTAACCCCATCCCTCCAGCCACTCTCCCTACCATCCCTCTTCTCTCTTTCTCTCTCCCCTCATCCCTCCAGCCTCTCTCAACCCCATCCCTCTATTCTCTCTCCCCAACCCTTCCATTCTCTCCCCCCATCCTTCTCACTCCCCCATCCCTCCATTCTCTCCCTCCCCATCCCTCCAGTACTCTTACAATTCTTCTCTCCATTCTGTCTGCTTCTCTCCAGTCTGTCTCTATCCCACCCATACTGTGCCTGCCTCTCCCCATGCTGTCTCTCGCTCTCCCCATGCCATCTCTCGCTCTCCCCTTGCTGTCTCTCGCGCTCTCCCCAAGCTGTCTCTCTCTTTCCGTATTCTGTCTCTCTCTCTCCCCATGCTCTGTCTGTCTCTCCCTCTCCATGTGTCTGTCTCTCCTCCTAATGCTGTCTCTCCCCCATTCTATTTCTCGCTCTCTCTCATAGATAACCAAAAAGGGGGGAATCACCGCTCAAACCAAATACATTGTGCGCATAACTGCGCCAAACGGGTGCATATGGGAGGAACGATACTTAGATACAATGTCTAATCGAAGAAGATCATAATAGATCCCAGAAAATTGCACTCAACCTGATGAAATGTAATGTCAAAACCTATAATAGGTATGATATACACAATAGTTTGTAGACTACAGTAGGATGAATAGGAAGATTGGTGAGAATAACTACCTCTCAGGGAGACTATAACAAGACACAAAAATAATAAAATTGTATTTATCATATATCAAACTCTGGTGTGTTATTTATTTTCAAAGTGAATGTTAAAACCCCGGTAGTGAGGGATCGGACATGTAAATACAGGGTTGTAAGAAAGTACTAGCTTATAGTACACTGCTATATCATATAATAATGATATATATATATATATTGTGATGTCCACACCACGTTGCAGTCTCTTTTATCCAGATCAAAGGCAGGGAAACGTAGTGTTGATGCAAAGCAGGGTTTATTCGCCAGGTACAAAGCCGGTATACACATACACGCCCAGAGCGGTAACACCGGTATACACATACACGCCCAGAGAGGAAATATCGGTATACACGTACACGCCCAGAGAGGTAATACTGGTATACACATACACGCCCAGAGAGGTAATACCGGTATACACATACACGCCCAGAGAGGTAATACCGGTATACACACACGCCAAGAGAAGTAATACCGGTATACACATACACGCCCAGAGAGGTAATACCGGTATACACATACACGCCCAGAGAGGAAATATCGGTATACACGTACACGCCCAGAGAGGTAATACTGGTATACACATACACGCCCAGAGAGGTAATACCGGTATACACATACACGCCCAGAGAGGTAATACCGGCATACACACACGCCAAGAGAAGTAATACCGCTATATACATACACGCCCAGAGAGGTAATACCAGTATACACGTACAGGCCCAGAGAGTTAATAAACAAAAATAAACTGTGCGCTACTATCTAACTCCTACTTATAACTAATTAAAGTGCAGTGACTAAACCATATATAGACTATATAAACCACAATACCAAGTGAATAAGTGATTGTATAATAAATTAAATCATAACCGTGTGGTTGATAAGGGCGTCTGTTGCTATAAACATTGGGGGTGGCTCAGCACCCCACACACTCTAGGAAATGGAAACAAAAATAAAACAGCGCACAACGCCAAATAGTGAAGCAAGTAAAAAATATATTACAATAATATTGGGGTATAAAATCTGCGTACATCAAATAAGGAATACATAAGCATTTAGTGTATATAACACTTGTTACCACTCCAGGATTGTAGACAGGGGAATCAGCTTTATCTGCAGGAGCCTCTGTGGTGGTTGTGGGGCACAGGATCCCTCATACACTCTTTGTCCAGCTGGAAGCTGCTTTCAGGGGAGTTCCTTAGCAGCAGTCTGGCTCAACTGCAGGTTCAAGCACTCACTGAAACAAAGTCTCAGGCGGCAGTATGCCTCTTCCAGGGGTTTTTCTTCTTTTCTCACAATCCTCCGTTTGCAGCAGTGACAGGGCAGTTCAGAGCCGATGGAGAGGCTCAGCAGACACTTCCGCAATTGCATGCACCTGCACGGCGTGCCACGATGTCGCTCCGTCACGTGATGTAGCGGGGTGACGTCACAGCTCCCGTGGCAATAAGGAGGGAGCAGAAGAAAGTCCTTCAGAGTCTCTACAGCGGCGCAATAACCGCTTCAATCAGCAAAAAAAAACAAAATGGTATTGAATACAATGCAGATACAGGGGATAATAAAAAACAATAAATTGGCATAAACTAAATACATCCAACGCGTTTCGTACATCTAAGTACTTCTTCAGGGAATAATTTTTGGCCATTACCCAGAGGTCTTAAATACCTCTCAGAGATGTCTCATTGGTCAGACTATTAAAGTTAGACCAATCATCTGAGCCATGGTCAAAGTGATAGGGAAGATATACTATTACTTTTAAAACAAAAACTTTATTGACAAAACCTAAAAAACACCAATCGACAAATAACTAACCTATAATATAAAACCTTGCTGGAATAAAAAGAAACACAGTATTAGTATATATAAAAGAGTTAAAATAGACATTTTTTAATCCTTTACATATATATATAAAAAAGATTAGCTAAAAATACAACAGGATAAAGTGCAGCAGGGAGAAGGGAAATAGAGTAAAAAGAGAGTGATAGCATGTCCCACGGGTCTATTATGGATATGGGCTAATAACTAAAGTTTAATACAGTGCCCAAATATCCACATCCTCATTAAGCCCCTTGGGGGACATGGTATCCAACTTATGTATCCAATAAGTCTCCTTGGAGGATAATGTTTTAACTCTATCCCCCCCTCTTCTATTGACTGGAATAAATTGAATCCCCTTAAAAGTAAGACTAGAAGGGTCTTTACCATGGTGTAACAAAAAGTGTCTTGAAACACTATGTTTTTCAAACCCAATTTTAATGTTCCTGACATGTTCCTGGATACGGATTTTAAGGCACCGTTTGGTTCTGCCGACGTATTGATATCCACATGCACATTCCAACAAGTATACAATGTGTGTGGAAGTACATAAAATAAAGTCATCAATATTAAAAACCTCTAATGTGTTATTGGATTTAAAGGTATGTTTTACAGGGTGTAGATACTTGCAAATACTGCACTTACCACAGGTATAATTACCTTTTGGTTTGGTGCCAAGCCATGTGTTAGATGTGGTAGTCTTACCACATACAAACACATCACTGGGTGCTAGTATATTCTTATATTCCAGAGAGTTAATACCTGTATACACATACACGTCCAGAGAGGTAATACCGGTATGCACATACACGCCCAGAGAGTTAATACCTGTATACACGTACAGGCCCAGAGAGTTAATACCTGTATACACATACATGTCAAGAGAGGTAATACCAGTATTCACATACACGCCCAGAGAGGTAATACCGGTATAGAAATACACGCCCAGAGAGGTAATACCGGTATACACATACACGTCCAGAGAGGTAATACAGGTATACACATACACGCCCAGAGAGGAAATACCGGTATACACATACAAGCCCAGAGAGTTAATACCTGTATACACATACACGCCCAGGGAGATAATACGTAATACACATACATGCCCAGAGAGGTAATACCGGAATACACATACTGCTGCGGCCGAGTTTATTCGAGCATTTGCCCGTTCTCGGCCGCAGCAGTAACCTGGCGCGCGCCGGAGGGTGCCGGGCGTGCGCCGAAGCAGCGGAGGAGCGCCCTCCGATCGGGGCTTTCTCCCTCCGCTCGCCGGGTCCCCCGGAACCCCCTGCCGCCGTCCCCCACATCGCGGGACACCAGGGCTCCCTCTGGGAGCCCGGGACGCGCGTGCAGGGGGCGCTGGCACCCGATGACGCGTGACCGCGCATCGGTGACGCGCGGCACGCCGAGGGAGTGGGGCTAGCATGCCGGGGCATCCCCGGCTTGCGGAACTAGCCCTGCTCGGATTAAGTGTGTCGGTAGTGTACACGCCCATAAAGGTAATACCGGTTAAACACATACATATTCAGAGAGGTATACCAGTATGCACATACACGCCCGGAGATGTAATACCGGTATACATATACACGTCCAGAGAGGTAATACCGATATACACTTACACGCTCAGAGAAGTATACCAGTATACACATACACGCCCAGAGATGTAATACCGGTATACACATACACGCCCAGAGAGGTAATACCGGTATACACATACACGCCCATAGAGGTAATACCGGTATACACATACACGCCCAGAGCGGTAATACCGGTATACACATACACATCCAGAGTGGTAATACCGGCATACACAGACATGCCCAGAGAATTAATACCGGTATACACATAGACGCCCAGAGAGGTAGTACTGGTATACACGCCCAGAGAGGTAATACCGGCATACACACACGCCAAGAGAAGTAATACCGCTATACACATACACGCCCAGAGAGGTAATACCAGTATACACGTACAGGCCCAGAGAGTTAATACCTGTATACACATACACGTCCAGAGAGGTAATACCGGTATGCACATACACGCCCAGAGAGTTAATACCTGTATACACGTACAGGCCCAGAGAGTTAATACCTGTATACACATACATGTCAAGAGAGGTAATACCAGTATTCACATACACGCCCAGAGAGGTAATACCGGTATAGAAATACACGCCCAGAGAGGTAATACCGGTATACACATACACGTCCAGAGAGGTAATACAGGTATACACATACACGCCCAGAGAGGAAATACCGGTATACACATACAAGCCCAGAGAGTTAATACCTGTATACACATACACGCCAAGGGAGATAATACGTAATACACATACATGCCCAGAGAGGTAATACCGGAATACACATACTGCTGCGGCCGAGTTTATTCGAGCATTTGCCCGTTCTCGGCCGCAGCAGTAACCTGGCGCGCGCCGGAGGGTGCCGGGCGCGCGCCGAAGCAGCGGAGGAGCGCCCTCCGATCGGGGCTTTCTCCCTCCGCTCGCCGGGTCCCCCGGAACCCCCTGCCGCCGTCCCCCACATCGCGGGACACCAGGGCTCCCTCTGGGAGCCCGGGACGCGCGTGCAGGGGGCGCTGGCACCCGATGACGCGTGACCGCGCATCGGTGACGCGCGGCACGCCGAGGGAGTGGGGCTAGCATGCCGGGGCATCCCCGGCTTGCGGAACTAGCCCTGCTCGGATTAAGTGTGTCGGTAGTGTACACGCCCATAAAGGTAATACCGGTTAAACACATACATATTCAGAGAGGTATACCAGTATGCACATACACACCCAGAGAGGTAATACCGGTATACATATACACGTCCAGAGAGGTAATACCGATATACACTTACACGCTCAGAGAAGTATACCAGTATACACATACACGCCCAGAGATGTAATACCGGTATACACATACACGCCCAGAGAGGTAATACCAGTATACACATACACGCCCAGAGATGTAATACCGGTATACACATACACGCCCAGAGAGGTAATACCGGTATACACATACACGCCCATAGAGGTAATACCGGTATACACATACACGCCCAGAGCGGTAATACCGGTATACACATACACATCCAGAGTTTTAATACCGGCATACACAGACATGCCAAGAGAATTAATACCGGTATACACATAGACGCCCAGAGAGGTAGTACTGGTATACACGCCCAGAGAGGTAATACCGGTATACACAAACACCCCCAGAGAGGTAATGCCGGTAAACACATACACGCCCAGAGAGGTAATACCGGTATACACATACATGCCCAGAGAGGTAATACCGGTATACACATACACGCTCAGAGAGGTAATACCTGTATACACATACACGCCCAGAGAGGTAATACTGGTATACACATACAGTACACGCCCAGAGAGGTAATACCGGTATACACATACACGCCCAGAGAGGTAATACCGGTATACACATAAACGCCCAGAGAGGTAATAACGGTATACACATACACGCCCAGAGAGGTATTACCGGTATACACATACACATCCAGAGAGGTAATACCTTTATACACATACACCCCCAGAGAGGTAATACCTTTATACACATACACCCCCAGAGAGGTAATACCGGCATACACATACACGTCCAGAGAGGTAATACCGGTATACACACACGCCCAGGGAGATAATACGATATACACATACACGCCCAGATAGGTAATACCGGAATACACATACACGCCCAGAAAGGTAATACCGGTTATACACATACATGTTCAGAGAGGTATACCAGTATGCACATACACGCCCAGAGATGTAATACCGGTATACACATACACGTCCAGAGATGTAATACCGGTATACACATACACACCCAGAGAGGTAATATCGATATACACATACACGCCCAGAGAAGTATACCAGTATACACATACACGCCCAGAGATGTAATACCGGTATACACATACACGCCCAGAGAGGTAATACCGGTATACACATACACGGCCAGAGAGGTAATACCGGTATTCACATACACGTCCAGAGTGGTAATACCGGCATACACAGACACGCCAAAATAAGTAATACCGGTATACACATATACGCACATAGACGTAATACCGGTATACACATACACGCCCAGAGAGTTAATACCTGTATATACATACATGTCCCGAGAGGTAATACCGGTATATACATACACGCCCAGAGAGGTAATACCGGTATACACATACACGCCCAGAGAGGTAATACCGGTATACACATACACGTCCAGAGTGGTAATACCAGCATACACAGACACGCCAAGAGATGTAATACTGGTATACACGTATACGCCCAGAGAGGTAATACCGGTATACACATAGACATCCAGAGAGGTAATACCGGTATACACGTACACGCCTAGAGAGGTAACACCGGTATACACATACATGTCCAGAGAGATAATACCGGTATACACATACACACCCAGAGAGGTAATATGGTATACACTGACACACCGAGAGTGTTAATACCTGTATACACATACATGTCCAGAGAGGTAGTACCAGTATACACATACACGTCCAGAGAGGTAATACCGGTATACACATACACGCCCAGAGAGGTAATATGGTATACACATACACGTCCAGAGTGGTAATACCAGCATACACAGACACGCCAAGAGAAGTAATACTGGTATACACATACACGCCCAGAGAGGTAATACCGGTATACACATACACACCCAGAGAGGTAATACCGGTATACACATACACGCCCAGAGAGGTAATACCGGTATACACTTACACGTCCAGAGTGGTAATACCAGCATACACAGACACGCCAAGAGAAGTAATACTGGTATACACGTATACGCCCAGAGAGGTAATACCGGTATACACATAGACAACCAGAGAGGTAATATCGGTATACACGTACACGCCTAGAGAGGTAACACCGGTATACACATACATGTCCAGAGAGATAATACCGGTATACACATACACACCCAGAGAGGTAATATGGTATACACTGACACACCGAGAGTGTTAATACCTGTATACACATACATGTCCAGAGAGGTAGTACCAGTATACACATACACGTCCAGAGAGGTAATACCGGTATATACATACATGCCCAGAGAGGTAATACCGGTATACACATACACGCCCAGAGAGGTAATACCGGTATACACATACACGTCCAGAGTGGTAATACCAGCATACACAGACACGCCAAGAGAAGTAATACTGGTATACACATACACGCCCAGAGAGGTAATACCGGTATACACATACACACCCAGAGAGGTAATACCGGTATACACGTACACGCCTAGAGAGGTAACACCGGTATACACATACATGTCCAGAGAGATAATACCGGTATACACATACACACCCAGAGAGGTAATATGGTATACACTGACACACCGACAGAGTTAATACCTGTATACACATACATGTCCAGAGAGGTAGTACCAGTATACACATACACGTCCAGAGAGGTAATACCGGTATACACATACACGCCCAGAGAGGTAATATGGTATACACATACAGGCCCAGAGAAGTTATACCGGTATACACAGAAACGCCCAGAGAGGTAATACCGGTATACACATATACGCCTAGAAAGGTAATACAGGCATACCCCGGTATAAGGACACTCACTTTAAGTACACTCACGAGTAAGGACATATCGCCCAATAGGCAAACGGCAGCTCGCGCATACACCTGTCAGCACGTCCTGAACAACGTTCTGAACAGCAATACCAGCTCCCTACCTGTACCGAAGCTGTGCGCAAATGGAGAGACTATAGAGCCTGTTACAAATGCGTTATTTACATCAGTTATGCACGTATATGATGATTGCCGTACAGTACATGCATCGATAAGTGGGGAAAAAGCAGTGCTTCACTTTAAGTACATTTTCGCTTTACATACGTGCTCCGCTCCCATTGCGTACGTTAATGCGGGGTATGCCTGTACCGTACACCTATACATGTCCAGAGAGGTAATACTGGTATACACATACACGCCCAGAGAGGAAATATCGGTATACACATACACCCAGAGAGGTAATACCGGTATACACATATACACCCAGAGAGGTAATACCGGTATACACATACACACCCAGAGAGGTAATACCGGTATACACATACACGCCCAGAGAGGTAATACCGGTATACACATAAATGCACAGAGAGGTAATACCGGTATACACATACATGTCCAGAGAGGTAAAACCGGTATACACATACACGCCCAGAGAGGTAATACCGGAATACACATACACGTCCAGAGAGGTAATACCGGAATACACATACACGTCCAGAGAGGTAATACCGGAATACACATACACGTCCAGAGAGGTAATACCGGTATACACATACACGCCCAGAGAGGAAATACCGGTATACACATACACGTCCAGAGAGGTAATACCGGTATACACATACACGACCAGAGAGGTAATACCGGTAAACACATACACGCCCAGAGAGGAAATATCGGTATACACGTACACGCCCAGAGAGGTAATACTGGTATACACATACACGCCCAGAGAGGTAATACCGGTATACACATACACGCCAAGAAAGGTAATACCGGTATACACATACACGCCCAGAGAGGTAGTACCGGTATACACATACACGCCCAGAGAGGTAATACCAGTATACACATAAACGCCCAGAGAGGTAATACCGGCATACACATACACGCCCAGAGAGGTATTACCGGTATACACATACACATCCAGAGAGGTAATACCTTTATACACATACACCCCCAGAGAAGTAATACCGGCATACACATACACGTCCAGAGAGGTAATACCGGTATACACATACAAGCCCAGAGAGTTAATACCTGTATACACACACGCCCAGGGAGATAATACGATATACACATACACGCCCAGATAGGTAATACCGGAATACACATTCACGCCCAGAAAGGTAATACCGGTTATACACATACATGTTCAGAGAGGTATACCAGTATGCACATACACGCCCAGAGATGTAATACCGGTATACACATACACGTCCAGAGATGTAATACCGGTATACACATACACACCCAGAGAGGTAATACCGATATAAACATACACGCCCAGAGAAGTATACCAGTATACACATACACGCCCAGAGATGTAATACCGGTATACACATACACGCCCAGAGAGGTAATACCGGTATTCACATACACGTCCAGAGTGGTAATACCGGCATACACAGACACGCCAAAATAAGTAATACCGGTATACACATATACGCACATAGACGTAATACCGGTATACACATACACGCCCAGAGAGTTAATACCTGTATATACATACATGTCCCGAGAGGTAATACCGGTATATACATACACGCCCAGAGAGGTAATACCGGTATACACATACACGCCCAGAGAGGTAATACCGGTATACACATACACGTCCAGAGTGGTAATACCAGCATACACAGACACGCCAAGAGAAGTAATACTGGTATACACGTATACGCCCAGAGAGGTAATACCGGTATACACATAGACAACCAGAGAGGTAATACCGGTATACACGTACACGCCTAGAGAGGTAACACCGGTATACACATACATGTCCAGAGAGATAATACCGGTATACACATACACACCCAGAGAGGTAATATGGTATACACTGACACACCGAGAGTGTTAATACCTGTATACACATACATGTCCAGAGAGGTAGTACCAGTATACACATACACGTCCAGAGAGGTAATACCGGTATACACATACACGCCCAGAGAGGTAATATGGTATACACGTACAGGCCCAGAGAAGTTATACCGGTATACACAGAAACGCCCAGAGAGGTAATACCGGTATACACATACAGGCCCAGAGAAGTTATACCGGTATACACAGAAACGCCCAGAGAGGTAATACCGGTATACACATATACGCCTAGAGAGGTAATACAGGCATACCCCGGTATAAGGACACTCACTTTAAGTACACTCACGAGTAAGGACATATCGCCCAATAGGCAAACGGCAGCTCGCGCATACACCTGTCAGCACATCCTGAACAACGTTCTGAACAGCAATACCAGCTCCCTACCTGTACCGAAGCTGTGCGCAAATGGAGAGACTATAGAGCCTGTTACAAATGCGTTATTTACATCAGTTATGCACGTATATGACGATTGCCGTACAGTACATGCATCGATAAGTGGGGAAAAAGCAGTGCTTCACTTTAAGTACATTTTCGCTTTACATACGTGCTCCGCTCCCATTGCGTACGTTAATGCGGGGTATGCCTGTACCGTACACCTATACATGTCCAGAGAGGTAATACCGGTATACACATACATGTCCAGAGAGGTAATACTGGTATACACATACACGCCCAGAGAGGTAATACCGGTATACACATACACGCCCAGAGAGGTAATACCGGTATACACATACATGTCCAGAGAGGTAAAACCGGTATACACATACACGCCCAGAGAGGTAATACCGGTATACACATACACGCCCAGAGAGGTAATACCGGTATACACATACACGCCCAGAGAGGTAATACCGGTATACACATAAATGCACAGAGAGGTAATACCGGTATACACATACATGTCCAGAGAGGTAAAACCGGTATACACATACACGCCCAGAGAGGTAATACCGGAATACACATACACGTCCAGAGAGGTAATACCGGTATACACATACACGCCCAGAGAGGAAATACCGGTATACACATACACGTCCAGAGAGGTAATACCGGTATACACATACACGACCAGAGAGGTAATACCGGTAAACACATACACGCCCAGAGAGGAAATATCGGTATACACGTACACGCCCAGAGAGGTAATACTGGTATACACATACACGCCCAGAGAGGTAATACCGGTATACACATACACGCCAAGAAAGGTAATACCGGTATACACATACACGCCCAGAGAGGTAGTACCGGTATACACATACACGCCCAGAGAGGTAATACCAGTATACACATAAACGCCCAGAGAGGTAATACCGGCATACACATACACGCCCAGAGAGGTATTACCGGTATACACATACACATCCAGAGAGGTAATACCTTTATACACATACACCCCCAGAGAAGTAATACCGGCATACACATACACGTCCAGAGAGGTAATACCGGTATACACATACAAGCCCAGAGAGTTAATACCTGTATACACACACGCCCAGGGAGATAATACGATATACACATACACGCCCAGATAGGTAATACCGGAATACACATTCACGCCCAGAAAGGTAATACCGGTTATACACATACATGTTCAGAGAGGTATACCAGTATGCACATACACGCCCAGAGATGTAATACCGGTATACACATACACGTCCAGAGATGTAATACCGGTATACACATACACACCCAGAGAGGTAATACCGATATAAACATACACGCCCAGAGAAGTATACCAGTATACACATACACGCCCAGAGATGTAATACCGGTACACACATACACGCCCAGAGAGGTAATACCGGTATACACATACACGCCCAGAGAGGTAATACCGGTATTCACATACACGTCCAGAGTGGTAATACCGGCATACTCATACACGCCAAAAGAAGTAATACCGGTATACACATATACGCACATAGACGTAATACCGGTATACACATAAACGCCCAGAGAGTTAATACCTGTATACACATACATGTCCCGAGAGGTAATACCGGTATAGACATACACACCCAGAGAGGTAATACCGGTATACACATACACGCCTAGAGAGGTAACACCGGTATACACATACACGTCCAGAGTGGTAATACCAGCATACACAGACACGCCAAGAGAAGTAATACTGGTATACACGTACACGCCCAGAGAGGTAATACCGGTATACACATACACACCCAGAGAGGTAATACCGGTATACACGTACACGCCTAGAGAGGTAACACCGGTATACACATACATGTCCAGAGAGATAATACCGGTATACACATACACACCCAGAGAGGTAATATGGTATACACTGACACACCGAGAGAGTTAATACCTGTATACACATACATGTCCAGAGAGGTAGTACCAGTATACACATACACGTCCAGAGAGGTAATACCGGAATACACATACACGCCCAGAGAGGTAATATGGTATACACGTACAGGCCCAGAGAGGTAATACCGGTATACACGTACAGGCCCAGAGAGGTAATACCGGTATACACATACAGGCCCAGAGAAGTTATACCGGTATACACAGAAACGCCCAGAGAGGTAATACCGGTATACACATATACGCCTAGAGAGGTAATACAGGCATACCCCGGTATAAGGACACTCACTTTAAGTACACTCACGAGTAAGGACATATCGCCCAATAGGCAAACGGCAGCTCGCGCATACACCTGTCAGCACGTCCTGAACAACGTTCTGAACAGCAATACCAGCTCCCTACCTGTACGGAAGCTGTGCGCAAATGGAGAGACTATAGCGCCTGTTACAAATGCGTTATTTACATCAGTTATGCACATATATGATGATTGCCGTACAGTACATGCATCGATAAGTGGGGAAAAAGCAGTGCTTCACTTTAAGTACATTTTCGCTTTACATACGTGCTCCGCTCCCATTGCGTACGTTAATGCGGGGTATGCCTGTACCGTACACCTATACATGTCCAGAGAGGTAATACTGGTATACACATACACGCCCAGAGAGGTAATACCGGTATACACATAAACGCACAGAGAGGTAATACCGGTATACACATACATGTCCAGAGAGGTAAAACCGGTATACACATACACACCCAGAGAGGTAATACCGGTATACACAGACACACCCAGAGAGGTAATACTGGTATACACATACACGCCCAGAGAGGAAATATCGGTATACACATACATGTCCAGAGAGGTAATACTGGTATACACATACATGCCCAGAGAGGTAATACCGGTATACAGATACACGCCCAGAGAGGTAATACTGGTATACACATACACGCCCAGAGAAGTAATACAGGTATACACGTACACGCCCAGAGAGGTAATACCGGCATACACATACACGCCCAGAGAGGTAATACTGGTATACACATACACGCCCAGAGAAGTAATACTGGTATACACATACACGCCCAGAGAAGTAACACTGGTATACACACATATATCCGCTACAGACCATGGTTAATTCATTAAGAGTTTGGGAGGCCACAAAATTTAGCTGCCACTTGACTACCAAAGGTTCACTGATGACCCCAATTGCCGGCAATCCAGACTCCGCTCCATGGCTGAATAGCAAGAACCTATTCAATTGGATTCAAGCGGGGATAACCCGTCTTAAGGATCTGCAGGATAGAAATTACATACAATCGTTTGAGCAAATTAAATCCTCTAAAGCTATCCCAAATAAAGAATTCTATCGATACCTCCAGATCAGAGATTTTTATAACAAAACCCCAATCAGACCGGCACGAACAAATTTTGAGCAGCTGTGTGCTAGAGCTAAGGACACAAGGGGACTCACATCTAGGATGTAAAGGGAAGTGATCTGTCCAGTGACGCCCAACGAGACCAGACTGTGTTACATTAGACACTGGGAATCAGACTTAGGTCGAGTCCATAGAAGGACAGGCCGTGCTGAGCTGTGCGGACGCTCCGCACTGAGCCCCTGCATCCTCAATGTGGATACCTTTAGAGGTGGCTCACGTGAGCGTCCGCAGGCGTGCTGAGGCGCTGGAATTTTCAGCCGAGCGCCAAGCTGTTTTTCAGCGCGCTGTCGGCTGAAAACATGCAATCAGCGTGGAGCTGCGTCAACGTCACGGCGCCGACGTCAGTGCGTCGCGGGCGATTGGCCCAGTGTCGTCACTGCCCCGCCTCCCTCAGTCTCCCCCCGCCTCCGATCGCGCCTGCTTGCTCGCCTGCATGGGCATGAAATCGCGCAGATTTCAGCAGGTGAGCCTCAGCGTCAGCGCAGCTCGGAACTCCTCACCCCTCTATGGCCCGGGCCTTAGGAGAGACTTTAGAGGACGACACGACATGAGAATTATTGTTTGTTAAAGGTTTACTGTACCTTGCCTTGAATGTAGATCAGGCTATCTTTGAAAGGCCCTAACAACATATCTACATTACCGTGTGGACACTATTTTATGTCAATTGTTATAGCATACATGTATCATCTATTTTATACATGTATATCTTATCACTTTTATTGAATGTTTTTAATTACTATCACATATTAAATAATTATTCTTCATGTATAATTTGCACATCTTTTATTATCATATAGTATATTTTTTATAACTATCACTTTATGTATTTGTCATGTAATTGTCATTTTTTTCTCAACCTCATGTTTTTTCCATGTTTTCACCCCCACCCAGCCCCAAGAAGTTAATTATCTAATTATTACCCATGTGCCTTGAAGCATTTAATCAAGTATTTAGCTATATATGTGGTTCTCCAACAGTTTAGTGTTAACCCCTGAGGAAGTCGCATGAAGCGACGAAACGCGTAGGGAAAGAGTAAATATTGGACTTTAATACATCAGAAGTATATTCGTCATTACTTTGGCGCCATTCCATTCCTGTATTGGAGCAGTGCACAGTGTGCTTATTGAACTGTGCCTGGATCCTGTGCTACTACCCGGTGACCATCTATCGAGATACTTGAATACCAGGAAGAGATTGAGTGCGCGCGCACGTTCCTGGCGTCCGCAACGGGAGCTTACCAGATCAGCTGGACGTGGATCAGCACACGGATGGAATAACGGGTGATGTGCCAAGATCATTTTAACCACTGCTTATGACCTTTATATCTATTGTAAGTGTCTGTAATCTAGCAGCATTTATCAATAAATGATCTATTTACAGTATTATACTATGGGAGCAGCGCCGTCTTCTTTTTGTTTCATATATATATATACTGTATATATACAGTGTTCGACAAACTTATACATTTGCTCGCCCCGGGCGAGTGGATTTAACCCCCGGGCGAGTAAATATTGGCCCAAGCAGCACACGTTTGGTAATTTGATTTGACACGTTTGATTTGTCAACCACTATATATATATATATATATATATATATATATATTTATCTTTTTTTGGAAATGACACATACCTCCAGACAACCGGGACCGCTGTGGGTACTCGGATGGCGCCACAGTATACCAATCTGTTCTGCGCAAAACTGGAAAGTGACTTTCTTTCCACCTGTCACTTGAAACCCCTTACATACCTTCGCTACATCGATGACATCCTCCTGATTTGGACCTCTGGCGAACAGGATCACCTACATTTCTATGACAACTTCAATACGTTCCACCCGACAATCAACCTCAAACTCACCCATTCCCCGGATGAAGTACATTTCCTAGACACCCCCATTACTATAAAGAACAACCAACTACAGACTTCTGTATACCGCAAACCTACAGACAGAGCCAGCTATTTGAGGGACAACAGCTTCCACCCGACACACACCAAACATGCAACCATCTTCAGTCAAGCCATACGATACAACTCGGATATGCTCCGACACAGCAGACAGAGACCAGCGGATTAAAGCCTTGAGATCAGATTTTATAAACCGTGGATATAACCGCAGAATTGTAGACCAGCAAATTCACAAAGCCACCAGAATACCAAGAAGTGATCTCCTTGAATACAAACAGAAAGAGACAAGCGACAGGGTACCTTTGGTGGTCACATATAACCCACACCTAGGAGCCCTATGCAAGATCGCCAGGGAACTACAACTCATCTTCCAGGAAGATACAAGACTGCAACAGGTCTTCCCTGAAGCACCCTTATTATCATACAGGCAACCTCATAATCTCAAGAATATTATGGTGAGGAGTAAATTATTCAGCACTACAACTGAATGCGGGACGAAACCATGCCAGGACGCAAGATGCAAAACCTGCGCAATGCTCTACACAGCGGACACAATACAAATACCGCACAGGAATCGGGAATACAAAATCAGAAGAAGGTTCACCTGTTCGTCCAGCAATGTCGTGTACCTCATCATGTGCATGAAATGCTCAGGGGGCTGCTACTAAATAGGTGAGACGGGGCAGGGGCTAAACAAGAGAATGAACCTGCATCGCCACAGCATCACACGCGGAACAAGAGACAGTCCTGTCGGCGAACATTTCTCTGACTCTGGCCATAAGATGAACGATCTGAAGGTGGCCATACTCAAAGGTAATCTTAAAACACCGAAAGCGAGACGGTTGCATGAATACAAATTTATGCAACTGTTCGGGACACTTAGCGGTGGTCTAAACAGAGATCGAAATTTTATGAGTCATTACTGACACAAGTGAACTCTCTTCCCATGAGCGCTATAGGACATATCTATACACACTGGGCTATATGTACGCACACACAGCTGTCTCTTACACATACTAATACTCCTTGTTTTTCCATCCCTATACACCAATAGGGACCACATAGTTTCTACACACACTTTTAGTTATGCTACAATCTCTCACATTTCCACACCTACCCACACCATTTATATTAACTCTCACTCCACACACCTTTTGTAAAGCACTGTATACACTGTGGACTCTCCATTCATTTATATTCACACAGATACACACACACTCTTACATCACTAACTTTCAGGAACCATTTAACACCTCTAGTCATAAATCTCATCCACACACGGGGGAGGGACAAGCACAGATAACATTCCAAGAGACACTGTTTTAAGTATACCCTTTGCTTGCTTCATTCCTTGTAACATCGCAGGAAGAAGAGATCAGTGTATCCCAAAAGCTCACACAAATAAAAGCATTTTGTTAGCCAGAGAACGGTATCATCTATTTTTTTTTTTGTGTGTGTGTGCGTGTGCGTGTGCGTGTGCGTGCGTGTGCGTGCGTGCGTGTGTGTGTATATATACAGTGTATATATATATATATATATACCATAATACTGAGTTAAGTTATGGTGAGTAGAAAAAGTGACAACCCACGGGGTTGCAGACCTGCCTAAGACATGCAGATGAGCATACAGTTGTATTTGCATATTTTCTTTCCTGTGGAGGGTTTTTGTCACTTTTTTTACTCACCATAACTTAACTCAGTATTATGGTATAGCCTATCCCATAGCCTCTTTGCATACCCAGTTAAAATCAACCCCACACTGATGAGACCCATTAAGGTCGAAACAGCTGTCTGTGGGTGGTTTTCTGGGTATGCACCTTAACCCTGGCTGTGCTCAAAGCTGTGACCATGCAGCAAGCTTAAGCCTATAGGGAACCATGTTAAAAATGGTTTTTGAGGCAAAAAGTGACACTGTGTGCTCATTTGCATGTCATTTCCCAGAATCCCTTGCTGCAGTGGAAGTGCTGTATGCTGGGTGATAATGGGGAAAGGCGGGGTTGCAGACCTGCCTAAGACATGCAGATGAGCATACAGTTGTATTTGCATATATATATATATACCTGTATATATATATATATATATATATATATATATATATATATATATATGTATGTGTGTGTATATATATATATTTATATACGGTGTTCGACAAATAATGATAACCAGTCGCCCGTGGCGAGTGGATATAGGCCGCTGGCGAGCCGTGCTCTATGAATTCCCCTGCTCGTGCCAATTTTTGATTTTTTTAAAATAAATAAATAACCCCCCTCCCTGATTGGGTTAACGCGGGGAAGAGCCCCTTCCCCTGATCTCCTCCCCCTCCTGATCTCCTCCCCCTCCTGCCCCTGATCTCCTCCCGTGAGTCAGGGGGGGCCCGGCCGGGCGCCAGTTAATTACATTTAAAAAAAAGTTGAAAAAGATGGCAGGGATTTCCGTTGTCCCGGCGCGCATGCACAGGGCAAGCAGGGTGTCCTGCCCTCTGCGCTGCCTGTGGGCCCGCTGCCTGTTCCCCCCAGCAACCCAGCCTCCCCGCATCCCTCCCCCCCGCTCCCCACGTGGGACGGAGGGGGAAGCGCCAACACAAGCCCCGTGCGCAACCCAGCCCCCATCCGCTCCCAACTTGATACGGAGGGGGAAGCGCCAACCCATCTTCCCCCGTGCGCGCCTCCTGCCCCTGATCTCCTCCCCCTGATCTCCTGCTCGATCCCCGCTTGCTCCCCGGGGGTGTCCGCCTCTGAAGGGGGTTCGCTTCGGTGGGGGGAGCATGCTGCGGCGTCGGCCGCTTCGGGGGGGCGGACCCGGCGGCCCCTTGCAGAGAGCGCTGCTGCCTTGCGGAGGCCCCCGCTGCAATGTGTGACCCCCCTGCCTTGTAGAGGCCCCGCTGCCGTGTGGAGGGCCCACTGCTGTGCGGAGGCCTCACTGCTGCCACGTGCGACCCGGTGAGTGTGTGTGTGTGTGACAGACTGAGTGACTGTGTGTGTGTGTCTGTGAGTGTCTGTATCTGTGAGTGTGTCTGTGAGTGTGTGTCTGTGTGTCTGTTTGTGAGTGTGTCTGTGAGTGTGTGTGTGTGTGTGTGTCTGTGTCTGTGAATGAGTGTGTCTGTGAATGAGTGTGTCTGTGAATGAGTGTGTCTGTGAGTGAGTGTGTGTGTCTGTGTCTGTGAGTGTGTGTGTCTCTGAGTGAGTGTCTGTGTGTCTGTGAGTGAGTGTGTGTGTCTGTGAGTGTTTGTGTGTGTCTGTGAGTGTGTGTGTGTGTGTCTGTGAGTGTGTCTGTGTCTGAGTGTGTCTGTTTCTGAGTGTGTGTCGCTGTGAGTCTCTGCATGTCTGTGAGAGAGTGAGAGTGAGTGTGTGTGTCTGTGAGTGAGTGTGTGTCTGTGTGCCTGAATGTGTCTGTGAGTGAGTGTGTCTGAGTGTGTGTGTCTCTGAGTGAATGTGTCTGTGAGTGTGTGTCTGTGAGTGTGTGTCTGTGAGTGTGTGTCTGTGAGTGTGTGTGTCTGTGAGTGTGTGTCTGTGAGTGTGTGTGTGTGTGTGTGTGTCTGTGAGTGTGTGTGTGTCTGTGAGTGTGTGTGTGTGTCTGAGTGAGTGAGTGTGTCTGTGAGTGAGTGTCTTTGTGTGTCTGTGAGTGTGTGTGTGTGTCTGTGAGTGTGTGTGTGTCTGTGAGTGTGTGTGTGTCTGAGTGAGTGAGTGTGTCTGTGAGTGAGTGTCTTTGTGTGTGTGTGAGTGGGTGTGTGTGTCTGTGAGTGAGTGTGTGTGTGTGTGTCTCAGTGTGTGTGTGTCTGAGTGTGTCTGTGTCTGATTGTGTCTGAGTGTGTCTGAGTGTGTGTGTCTGTGAGTGTGTGTCTGTGAGTGTGTGTCTGTGAGTGTGTGTCTGTGAGTGTGTGTGTCTGTGAGTGAGTGTGTCTGTGAGTGAGTGTCTTTGTGTGTCTGTGAGTGGGTGTGTGTGTCTGTGAGTGAGTGTGAGTGTCTGTGAGTGTGTGTGTCTGTGAGTGTGTGTGTCTCAGTGTGTCTGTGTCTGAGTGTGTCTGTGTCTGAGTGTGTCTGTGAGTGTGTGTGTCTGTGAGTGAGTGTGTCTGTGAGTGAGTGAGTGTGTCTGTGAGTGTGTTTGTGTGTCTGTGAGTGAGAGTGAGTCTGTGTGTGTCTGTGAGTGAGAGTGTGTGTGTCTGTGAGTGAGAGTGAGTGTGTGTGTGTCTGTGAGTGAGAGTGAGTGTATGTGTCTGTGATTGAGTGTGTGTCTGTGAGTGTCTGTGAGTGAGTGTGTGTGTCTGTGAGTGTGTCGCCCCCTCCCTCTCCCTGTGTCGCCCTCTCCCTGTGTCGCCCTCTCCCTGTGTCGCCCTCTCCCTGTGTCGCCCTCTCCCTGTGTCGCTCTCTCCCTCTCCCTTTGTCGCTCCCTCCCTCTCCCTTTGTCACCCTCGCCCTCTCGCCCTCGCCCTCTTGCCCTCTCACTCTTACCCTCTCACTCTCTTTCTTTGTCTCTCATTCTCTCTGCATGTGTGTTCTCTCTCTCTGTCTCTGTCTCTCTCATTCTCTCGCCCTCTGTGTCTCTCTGTGTGTCTCTTTCTCTCTGTGTTTGTCACTTTCTTGTGTATCTCTTTCTATGTGTGTGTGTGTCTCTTTCTCTGTGTGTGTCTCTCTTTCTCTGTGTGTCTATCTTTCTCTGTGTGTCTCTCTTTTTCTGTGTGTCTCTCTTTTTCTGTGTGTCTCTTTTTCTGTGTGTCTCTCTTTTTCTGAGTGTCTCTCTTTTTCTGTGTGTCTCTCTTTTTTCTGTGTGTCTCTCTCTTTCTGTGTTTGTCTTTCTGTGTGTCTCTCTTTTTCAGTGTGTGTGTGTGTGTGTGTGTGTGTGTGTGTGTCTCTCTGTGTGTGTCTCTGTGTGTGTGTGTGTGTGTGTGTGTGTGTGTGTCTTTGTGTGTGTCTCTCTCTGTGTCTGTCTCTCTCTCTCTGTCTCTCTCTCTCTCTGTGTCTGTCTCTCTCTGTGTCTCTCTCTCTCTGTGACTGTCTCTCTCTGTGTCTGTCTCTCTCTGTGTCTGTCTCTCTCTGTGTCTGTCTCTCTCTGTGTCTGTCTCTCTCTGTGTCTGTCTCTCTCTGTGTCTGTCTCTCTCTGTGTCTGTCTCTCTCTGTGTCTCTTTCTGTGTCTGTCTCTCTCTGTGTCTGTCTCTCTCTGTGTCTGTCTCTCTGTGTCTGTCTCTCTCTTTGTCTGTCTCTCTCTGTGTCTGTCTCTCTCTGTGTCTGTCTCTCTCTCTCTCTGTCTCTCTCTCTCTGTGTCTGTCTCTCTCTCTCTGTGTCTCTCTCTCTCTGTGACTGTCTCTCTCTGTGTCTGTCTCTCTCTGTGTCTGTCTCTCTCTGTGTCTCTCTCTCTCTGTGACTGTCTCTCTCTTTGTCTGTCTCTCTCTGTGTCTGTCTCTCTCTGAGTCTGTCTCTCTCTGTGTCTGTCTCTCTCTGTGTCTGTCTCTCTCTCTCTCTCTGTTTCTGTCTCTCTCTCTCTCTGTGTCTGTCTATCTCTCTCTCTGTGTCTGTCTCTCTCTGTGTCTCTCTATCTCTGTGTCTGTCTCTCTCTGTGTCTGTCTCTCTCTGTGTCTGTCTCTCTCTCTCTGGGGGCTATGCACTAAGCTAAATGGCTTTGCGTTCTAATTTGGCCAAAAAGCAGGTCCGTTAAAAAGTGAATTCGGGGACGCGATGCACTAAGGCCTTGAGGCCATTTTTTAACGTACCTGCTCAAAATAGCTCAAAACAGCCACAGCGTACGAGTTGCTTTTTTCCCCCCTGCTAGCGTTCTGAACCTTTCCGTTCGCTAGCTGATAGAAAAAAAAAGCCGCCTGTAACATTTGCATGGAGATTTGCTATCTCCATGCAAGACTGTTACAGGCGATCGTACACTAAATAAAAACATTTTAATAATAGTGTACATGAGCAGGGGGTCTCACGAGCTGAACCTCATTGGTTTCAGGTCCGAGGACACCCTACTTCAGGAGTTACAGGCCCCGTTATGGGGTGCCGGTGTCCCCTGCAGTTTAAAGCTCCCGCGTCACGTGACCGGGTTATTTACATTCTGCAGAGGGATACCGCCACCCCATAAAGGGGCCTGTATCTCCTGAAGTAGGGGTCCTCGGACCTGAAACGAATGCGGTTCAGCTCAGGAGATCCCCTGCACATCTACACTAGTATTAAAACATACATAACAATAAACAATAATTCATTACCGTAGCGGCTATCCGCTATGGTAATGAAGCAGCATTAATGTATTTTAAATAATAGTGTGCGGGAACAGGGGGTCCCCTGAGCTGAAAAGCATTGATTTCTGCCTCAGAGACCCCCTGCTTCCCGAGTTACAGGCCCCGGTATGGGGCATCGGGTGCCAGTGCCACCGCCATCTTTATAGCGTCCAAGACGTGACGTGGGCTCTATGAAGATGGCGTCCGCACTGGCACCGATGCCCCAAAGTGGGGCATGTAACACGGGAAGCAGGGGGTCTCTGAGGCAGAAATCAATGCGGTTCAGCTCATGGACCCCCTGCTACCGCACACTATTAATAAAAATACATTAATGCTTCTTCATTACCTTAGCGGATAGCCGCTAAGGCAATGAAGGGGTTAAGGCACATTAGCATGTTTATTGGGGACAATTGCCCCCAATAAACAACACACATCCCCCCCGCCCCCTAACACATACAGTACTGCAATGGGCAAAATTACTATTATCCACATACTGTATGGATAATAATGCATTTGCCCATTTAAAATACATATAAATGACAATAAATACAATAAAAACATTTTACACTTACGTTTTACAGGCACCCACGATGAAGGCCGTCTTTATCCTCATCTTCATCCTGCCCATGCCCCTACGGTGCTGCAAAACATGCACAACAATTACAATAGCCAATGTAATGTCCCCATACCCCTTAATCACCATAGCGGTTATTAACCGCTACAGTCATTAAGGGGTTAACCCACCCTCACCCACCATTTGGGAGGCCTACATCCCCTCCAACTCTAACCCCCCACCCTGTGAAGCCTAACCACCCTCACCCACTACCCACAAGGGTGGCCTACCCACATACCCTTGGGGCCAATACACTTCCCCCCCCCCCCCCCCCAACACATACAGTACAATAATGTGCAAAATAACTATTATCCAGATATGGATAATATATTATTTGCCCATTATGAAACACATAAAACATCCACAAATCAAAACATTAATTTTTAATCTTAAAACCACCACATTTCATGTTGTAATAAATCCAGCAGCCATTGCAAATATAAAAAAAACAAACTGCAGCTACACAAATGTCTATGAAATGTCACAAAATTGCATAGAGTGTGTACATGATGCAATTAATATGTGCATCATATAACACTATGCAAAATATATGTAACAATAAAATACACTATGAACAATGTCCCCTAACCACCAATGCCATCCTGAAAATCAATTAGAATCTAACCAACATCAATACAATTAGCATCAATCAATTAATCCATTTCCTCAAACAATTAAAATACAATACAAATCAATTATACAATTCCCTACTCAATTGCTAAAGCCAAACCATTGGCAAAACAAATCTAATTTAAAGTAACCACCATCATTCTAATCTTACTACCATAAAGAAGGCATTAGCTAAATAGAAATTATTCACAAAAATGACAAAATAAAGATGCTAAATACATTATCCATACATGAAAAGAACCTAAACATGAGCCAAACAATCAATTATTATCCCTTTATGTCTATCCATACAGATAGATAAACATAACATACAGGGGCAATAATACAGCATAAAATACAATGCATTTACATACAAAATTCACATACAATACACCCATTCAGTGTCCGTGAATGTATTACACTGGCGACACACTTTATTCGAGCTCGGCTAGTCCCACGAATTCGGGTATACCCGGGTGTATTGAGGTTTGTGACTGTTTTCTGCCCGAGTGCATTGAGGTATTTTCCAGGCAGGGATTTAAGCATTTTATTCCTGCTGGCTGCAATACTGCACAGTATATATATATATACTGCATTACAATTCATGAATTTATGCCATCTGGTAGACACGCGAAGCATTGCAGCCTAATAAATCCTAATCATTATCATTTAACAGATCAGCCGCCCGTCAGCCAGGCA
>NW_027457031.1:127500-197575 GCF_040206685.1 Ascaphus truei
ACGCAGGTGGTCGTCAGAGGAGGAGGTTAACACATCAAAACCTAACACCAGATCAATTTTAAAGTCACCCCACACAGAACGGAGACAAAGTTTTGACACTGATTCCTCTGATTACAATGACAGACCATCCGTCTCTTTCATTGCCCACGACAAACACACCACTAATGACTCAGAGGGCGGGTATTTTGACAGAACATACATGATGAATCCTAGGGAAGATCGCTCACGACCAACACATTCTAATTCTGACAATACCCAGTCAAAAAACTCAAAAAGTATAGAAGGGGCAAGAAAAACAGAAAAATCATACGGGACAGACAACAAGAGGAAGAAATATTCTTAGATCCTCAACATAACAACGTTATTAATATTTCTGACCTGACTTTGACATCATCCCAAATATTGTTGCTCAATAAAGGCTTGAATTATGCCCCCCAAGAAAATTTTGACCTCTTCACAACGATAATTGACTTACAAAAATACACACGCAAATGGGCTCTTAAGAAATTGTTTTCTAAAAACACTAACAAAACTTTATCTCAATCTATCACAAACACATCACAAACCATCATTGACAATGCCATTGTGATTAAGGCTCCAACCTTTGCTGAAAGCACGGTTGAGTTTGATATGCAGTCCTTATACGATGAGGGACACACAGAGGCAACTATTGAACCTCCCTTTTTCGGCCATACTGATTCTAAACTTAAAAAACGGTCTTTATTTGTGCCAAACAACACCAAGGGCCCATGTCTGTCAACATTTGAGAGGCTGGTGGACAGAGATTTGAGGTTACTAGCCAAAGGCTACTCATTCTCTGATTCATCATATGTATCAGATAATCTTACCCCACAGGAAAGAATTGATTTAGATCTACTGAAGAAAAATACAGACATAATCATAAAAAATGCTGATAAGGGAGGAGCAATAGTTGTACAGTCATCCATCAAATACCGGGACGAGGCTTTAAGACTTTTGAGCAACAAAGATTTTTATGCCACACTAAAATCAGATCCAACAAAGGGGTTCCTGGGGGAGCTTCAAGATCTTTTAGAACTTGGCGACACTTTATATGTTTTATCTAACAAAGAAAGGCAATATCTGGCATGTGAGTTTCCTACAATTCCAATTTTCCACCATCTCCCAAAGATCCACAAATCACTGGAGAACCCCCCGGGGAGGCCTATTGTCTCCAGTATTGGATCTTTGGGAGATGGTGTTTCACGTTATGTGGACAAATTTCTGCAACCCATTGTAAAAACCTTACCTTCATTCATTGAAGACACTACAGCATTGTTAATTTCATTAGAAGATATGTCTTGGAAGGAGGGATATCGATGGGTCACCATGGACGTCACATCACTGTACACTATTATTGAACACGAGCACGGCCTAAGGGTCATTAATCACTACTTACAACTTTCTACACTTTCCATAGCACAAATCACTTTTATTACTGATTCTATTCTTTTTTTACTCACACATAACTATTTTCTTTTTGACACACAATTTTTTCTTCAAAAACAGGGCACAGCTATGGGGACTTCTTTTGCACCCTCATATGCTAATTTGTTCATGGGTTTATGGGAATCTATTCACATTTATGGTAGCACTAATTCATTTCGTTCTAACATTATTTTTTATAAACGTTTCATTGATGATTTGATTTTCATTTGGGAGGGTGATCTAAATAGTCTTCACACATTCATTGAAACTCTTAATACTAATAATATGAATCTTCACTTTACTTTTGAAACTGATACTGTTAAACTCAATTACCTTGATGTGACCATCCATGGTGACCCTATCACTGGTATACATACTGATATATATACAAAACCACATGCCAGGAATTCATATCTACACGCCAGAAGCAGTCATCCTAAAACATTGATACGTGGGATCCCTAAGGGACAATTTCTGCGTTATAGACGCCTTTGTTCAGACCCAGAAACCTTTTTGAAACACTCCAAAACACTAAGTGATAAATTCTTATCCAGGGGATACAATAAAGCCGATGTTGATGTGGCCCTCCTTAATGCTAAAACTGTGGACCGTGGGGATCTATTGAAAAAGAAAATTAGAAACAAACAAACAAAATTTCAGGATATGCCATTATTCATTACAAAATTTAGCAAACAGGCGTCACAAATTAGACAGATAGTGTCCAAACATTGGAACATATTAAAACTGGACAAAGATTTGGATACATATACGACACACGGTCCCAGATTTGCTTTCAGAAGGGCCAACACATTAGCCTCATCCATTTCTAAAAGCTTGTACAAATCTCCAAGTCAATCCCGTATGAGTAACATACCCAGAGGTTTCTTTAGATGCAGTTTCTGCAAATGTTGCAAAAATGCCACACCAACTAAGAGAGTACACACATTGTTTCCAAAAGGTAAACATAGAATTAACACCTTTATTAACTGTCAAACAAGTCACGTTGTATATGTAATTACATGCGGATGTCGATATAAATATGTGGGCAGAACCATCAGATCATTGTACATTCGTATCTCAGAACATGTCAGATTAATCAATAAGAAAGATTTAGTACATCCACTATCCAAACATTTTGTACAATGTCCACTTGGTGGACTTAAAAATTTCTCATTTTGTGCGGTCGAACACGTCCCCTCTTGTATTAGGGGAGGCGATAGATTGAACCGACTAAATAAAAAGGAGATGTCATGGATATTTTCCCTGAATACTTTGCAGCCTTACGGCTAAATGTTGAATGGGAACTGAAACATTTTCTTGGAGATTAACTGTTGCATAAAGCATATATATATTCTTTGGTTTTATCATATGCTTCCTCTTCCTTCCCTTCCCCCCTCCCCCCCTCCCCCTCCCCCTTCCCCCCCCCTTTATTCCCCCCCCTTTCCCTCCCTTCCCCCCCCCCTCTTCCCTTTATCTGGTTTCCCATTTATTCCTTTATACTTCATTGCATTTATTGTATTATTTCTTATTGTTTCATTACTAAGATAATTATTATGTAAATAATAAGATCAACAAGCTATTTGTTAATGACAGCTCTCTCAATTTTCTCTTGTAAAAATCAAAAATTAGGAGTCCGGGTGATTTCATAATATTATTGTTGTATTTCATTATAAACTTTATTTACATTGGTGCTTTTTTCTTTTAATGTACATGTTTTTAGTTCTTTTGACCAATATACTAGTGATTTTGGTTATACATGTATTGTATTGTATATGCTTTTTCTTGCCAAACATATAGATTGGTCATTTTTAACCCCAGCTATGTTTTTAACTTCACATGCCATTATCAGCAATGTCAGGATGTACACCTGTTACCCATTTGTTTGGGGCTTGACCACAGGTGTTGTTACTTGCATTTGCTATATATGCATCATGTTTTTACAAACGGATCACTCTTTTGACAAAGGCCTGACGGGCTGAAACGCGTCAAGAGGATCCGTTTGCACTATGTTCTATTAAAGTTTCATGCCACACTGATCAGCCTTTCCTGAAGCTTTTATTCCACGGCTGTGCGGCGTACTGACCTCCCTGGGGAGGATTTCTAGTAGTAGGACTACGGATCAGGTAAGATCCCAGGCGGGATTTCTGCTTTAGATATTGTGAAGCGGGGGCATCCAGACACTGATTAAGGGGTTCAGGAAACTAGTCATTCACACCTGGCTTTTATTTCTAGATCGACATTTACACAGACACACACACACACACACGTAACAAGGGCTAATTGTAGTATAATGTAATACAATAAATATATTTGTCATTTAAATGGATTTTATTCATATGTTTTATTTTAAAGCGGGGTTGGGGGCGGGGTTGGGGGCGGGACTAGGGGCGGGGTTGGGGGCGGGACTAGGTGGCGAGTAGATTTTTTGGTTGGGCGAGTAGATTTTTGGGTGATTTGTCGAACACTGTATATATATATATATATATATATATATATATATATATATATATATATATATAAAAGAGAAAGAAGAGAGAGCGCACGCCCCATAGCGTAATATTGTTGATTTAATGTTAAAAGGGAAGGGGGGGGAGAATTACACTCACAAGAGTAAAATTCAAATAAAACAATGTGTGAATAAATCACCACCATCCGGTCTCTGCACTGCAAACATCCACAAGTCTTAGCTCCCTCAGGGCTGCGTGGAGATGATGATGTTCACAGGAGGCCAGTGGTGTAATTCGCCGACAAAGATTCAGTCCATATGGTCCCGTAGTTCGCCTCTCCCACTTGAATGGCCGCAATGTAGATCTCGCGCTTCAATGCTGCCTCGTGCGCGTGCGCAGCGTCGCAATGACGTAATTGCGCAATTGGAATCCCTGGCGCGTTTTGTCACCAGAGGGCGACTTTCTCAAAAGGCTGATACTGAATGGACAAGGCTCCTGATATTTATAGCCAGTTGGTTGCTTGGCAACCCGTAATTAGAGTAGAATATATAAACCTGTGAGGTTCCAACGGAGATAAGAGTCCCATAAAGAATTAGGGTTGCAGACCTGTCTAAGACATGTGAATGTGCTCACAAGTGAAATTCTTTATTGGAATATATCCGTAAATAGAAATCATGGGCCCAGGACAAATTTAAGGAGCAGCCTCCCCCCCCCCCAATTAATCCCCCCCAATTTACCTTTGTAATCCCCACATCTCACCCCCCCTCCCTCCTCCCCTCATTAAACCCCCCACTGCACAGCACAGTTCCTTAGGGGTGGGAAAACGAGATATTGGGAGAGACAGAGGGAGAGGAAGGAGAGAAGAGGGAGGGGAGGAAGGAGAGGAGAAGGGGTAGCAGGGGAGAGAGGGGAGAGCGAGAGAGGGGAGGCAGGGATAGTGGATGAGAAAGAGAAGGGATATTGGATGAGAGAGAGAGGGGGCGGTGGGAGAGAGGGGGGACAGGGATAGTGGATGAGAGAGGGGACAGGGATATTGGGAGAGAGGGGACAGGGATATTGGATGAGAGAGAGAGGCAGGGATAGTGGGAGAGAGGGAGGACAGGGATATTGGATGAGAGGGAGAGAGGGGGAACAGGGATAATGGATGAGAAAGAGAGGGGGAACAGGGATAGTGGATGAGAGAGAGAGGGGGGACAGGGATATTGGATGAGACGGGGAACAGGGATAGTGGATGAGAGAGAGAGGGGGAACAGAAATAGTGGATGAGAGATAGAGAGGGGACATGGATATTGGATGAGAAAGGGGGGACAGGGATAGTGGATGAGAGAGAGAGGGGGAACAGAAATAGTGGATGAGAGATAGAGGGGGGGTAGGGATATTGGATGAGAAAGGGGGGACAGGGATAGGGGATGAGTGAGAGACAGGGGGGACAGAGATAGTGGATGAGAGAGCGAGGGGACAGGGATAGTGGATGAGAGAGAGAGGGGACAGGGATAGTGGATGAGAGAGAGAGGGGACAGGGATAGTGGATGAGAGAGAGAGGGGACAGGGATAGTGGATGAGAGAGAGAGGGGACAGGGATAGTGGATGAGAGAGAGAGGGGACAGGGATAGTGGATGAGAGAGAGGGGGGACAGGGATAGTGGATGAGAGAGAGGGGGGACAGGGATAGTGGATGAGAGAGAGAGGGGACAGAGATAGTGGATGAGAGAGTGAGGGGACAGGGATAGTGGATGAGAGAGAGAGGGGACAGGGATAGTGGATGAGAGAGAGAGGGGACAGGGATAGGGGATGAGAGAGAGAGGGGACAGGGATAGTGGATGAGAGAGAGGGGGGACAGGGATAGGGGAGAGAGGATCTGAGTGAGCTGCTGCCCTGGAGGAGGGAGGGGGCCTGTTAGAGGCCTGTGGAGGGGGCCTGCCGAGCTTCCTGCTGAAAGGTGCCCACAGAGGTGCCTGTCAGGGGAACCTCCCTTCTACCAGTCAGGCACTGGCAAGGACACCTCCCAGCAGGCCCCCTCTGTGGATCATATTAGGTTTGCCGCAGGATAGTGAGGGGGAGAGGCAGCAGCTGTGGGTCGGCAACCTGCAGAGAGACGCGAGTAGGGGCGGAAAGAGCCGCGTGCGGCTCGGGGGCCACAGGTTGCCGACCTCTGCTGAAGGCCTAAAGCGTCGGACCGCGCGCCGCCATAAGGCCTCGTTCAGGGTGCCAGAGGCAGGAGTTGGAGGGAGGGCGTTCGGGAGGGCGGCAGTCTGCTGGGCGATGTGTGTTCATCCCCAGCAGACTTTTTCAGGAGTTGAGGGGGCGGCGAGGGGGCTACAGACGGCAGCTTAGGGATCCCAGTTGCAGGCATGAAATCATTCTCAAGAATGATTTCATTGGCTGCCGAGGTCCCAGTGACGCTGCTGCAGCTTCAAAAAACGATTTTATCGTTTATTGAAACTGTATTCAGCGTCAACTCCGGGCTTCGGAGACAGGGCAGCTGCTACCCTGACAACCAGTATTCAATTTGAATACTTTGTGTCCCACGGCAGCTCGCACGGCAGCACGCCCTCCCTCCGAAGCCTGCACCCTGAACGAGGCCTTACACACTACAGCATTACAATGAGCGCGCAGTAACCGCCCGCTCCATCACGCCCTCCAATTTAGAACAGACCTCAGAATTTGATCTTGCCGGGCGACGCGTCACTGAGCGGTTCAGCCAATGAGGGCGAAGCGCTCGTGTGATGTCATGGCTGCGCCTCCCTGTCACCTCTCGATGCCGCCTGCCTGCAGTGCAGATTTGGGGCGGGCGCATCGCCCTGAGGGAGCGCGCGGCCGCAGCTTTTGGTATGATCACGGCCTTGGGTAAAGCTCTTACCCCCCAGAGGGTTTATTTTAACACTTTAGCCCGTTTGAAAAATCACAAGATGTTTAATTCAACTTTCTCATTGAACATTTGTAGAGAAAATGAGCCAAGCTGCCAGAAGCTGTTTTTCAATGTTTAGCGTCTTTACTAATGAGTGTAAATGACACTTCATATAAAGCAGGTTATGGGACACAGTATTACAGTAAATGGCCACCATGTTTCTTCTCACATCCCAGTATAGGGATCTCTCCTATTATCACACGCTGGTAGCAGCTGAGAGAGCTCAGGGGCTGAGCCCAGAATGTGACGCACATCATCATTCTACAGCTCAAAAAATGCCATGTTTATGTGCTACCTGATTTCCGTGGTTACAGCCCAACCGCCCTGTACCTGAGCCCTGTGTCACTGGGCTTGTGCTGTTATCACTTGCTGCTGACTGCAATAACCTGCACAGCTGCTGACTGCGTCTGCAAGGAGTTTTCTCCCAACGTGAGCTACTTGGAGAGCGGATACTTGGACATTTCAGAGCGGAAGGAGCCTCCCAGCGTAAAGGCGCACTTTCCCCAGGGAGAGAGAGACACCTCGGGTAAGATCTGATTAAAGGACAACCTTTGAGGAGTGGGCTTAGTGTGTGTGTATTTCAGGAGGGGTCTTTATTGTGTGTGTGTGTGTGTGTGTGTGTGTGTGTGTGTGTGTGTATTTGGGATGGGTATTTATTGTGTGTGTGTATTTGGGAAGGCGGGCTTATTGTGTGTGTGTGTATTTGGGAAGGGGCACTTATTGTGTATGTGTGTGTATTTGGGAAGGGCGGCTTATTGTGTGTGTGTTTGTGTGTATTTGGGAAGGTGCGCTTACTCTGTACAGTATGTGTGTGTATTTGAGGAGGGGTCAGTAAAAAAGGGATCCAACGCTCTACGAAATTTTAATTATAAGCTAATTTATTTGTGCCATTGTTAATTTGGGGGGGGGTGCGTATTGTGTTTGTGTATTTGGGAAGGGGCGCTTACTGTGTATGTGTGTGTATTTGGGGAGGGGACTTATTGTGTGAGTGTACTGGGGATGGGGGTTATGTAGTGTGGGATCAGAGGGGGAGTTTGAGACAGAGGGGTGTAAGAGAGAAGGGGAGACTGACAGACAGAGGTGGGAGTGTAAGAGGGGGATGAGAGAGCGAGGTGGTGTGTGAGAAGGGGTCAGTGTAAGAGAAAATGGGGGTAGAGGGTGCTCGCAATGTCGCCAACACGTGGGTGGGGGGCCCCGGTGGAAGCTCTAGTCCTGGGCCCTAGGAAACCTGTCTGCGGCCCTGGTCATACAAGCTGAGTAACATGTAGAAAGGACACATGTATGTTCAGAATGAGTTACCATGGTATGCTGAGAGGCATCATAGCAGGTAATACTGTGCGCTGCAAGGTCAGGGAGAGGAAGGGTCCGATTGGGGAGTTGGAAGGGCCCAGAATATCTCTAAAAGCATTGTCCTTCATACAGATCGGAGGCAGAGAGGGGATAAGACCACAGCCGCAATTCAGCCAGGAGGAGCAAACAATGGCTGAAAAGGAGGAGCCGCCTCGGGTGAAGATGGTGAGTGTACAAATTGCTGTCACTGTGCAACTCTTCCAATGACCTGCAAATTAATGCAGAGAAATAGTGACACGTCTTTCTAACATGTTAAGCGCCAAAGGGGAACTCAACAGCTGTTGGAGAAGTTAAGGGAGTTACTAACACAAACTCAGTATAAATTCTAGTTATTTATTTATTCCTTTTTTTATTTTAAACACGTACAAACAACATATTTAACAGTATTCACATTAAAGGGCAGAGTGGGCGGGAATCTCATGCCCGGGTGCAGACTGACCCCGTGCCCCTGCCTCTGTCTATTTCTAACCTCCCTGACCCTTCCCCCTGCCACGTCAGCCCTGCTGCCAGAGGGGGGGAGAGGCCAGGGGGGACGCAGTCCACACTCACAGGTAAGGGGAGCCTAGTCCCTCTGGGCATAGCGCCCTGTCACAGAGGGCTCAAGGCTACTTTTCTGGGCTATTTTGAAGCGAGCGACACTGGGGAACATTTAGGGGTCTTCCCAAACACAGAGAGAACATTTAGGGGTCACACAGAACATTTAGGGGTCTTCCCAAACACAGAGAGAACATTTAGGGGTCTTCCCAAACACAGAGAGAATATTTAGGGGTCACACAGAACATTTAGGGGTCTCCCCAGACACAGTAAACCCCACACACACAGATCCCAAAACCTCTGCCTTTCCCAAACTGCAGGCGGAGGGTCAAGATTTCAGGTGTTTAAATAAAACGTTAATACCCGGAGTGTTTGTCTGGCTTTTATTGTAACTTACATAGTTACATCGTAGATGAGGTTGAAAAAAGATGTAGGTCCATACAGTTCAACCTAAGCTAAATTTAGACAACAGATACTTTATCCTATATCTATACTTACTTATTGATCCAGAGGAAGGCAAACAAAAAACCCCATTAAGGGGAAAAATTAATTCCTTCCTGACTCCAAGAATTGGCTATTGGATTAATCCCTGGATCAACATCCTTCCCATGTACTGTATACTTATTTGGTATATCCCTGTATACCTTTCCCATCTAAAAAGATATCCAACCTTTTTTTGAACAAATCTATTGTATCTGCCATCACAGTCTCCATGGGTAATGAATTCCACATTTTAACTGCCCGTACTGTAAAGAACCCTTTCCTTTGTTGCTGGTGAAATTTCCTTTCCTCCAACCTTAAGGGATGGCCCCGAGTCCTTAGTACTGCCCGTGGGATGAATAGGTCTTTTGAAAGCTCCATGTATTGTCCCCGAATATATTTGTACTGTATATAGTTATCATATCCCCTCTTAGACGCCTCTTTTCTAATGTAACTAAAAATAATTTACTGATGCAGCCACCAGTATTAGAACGCTTACCGGAGAAATTCCTTGGAGATTCTGGGGTATCTCACAGTAATTGACTCAACATTTCTGTAAAATTCTTAATGGCCCATCGGATTGACACAGCAGGGGTCCCTGCAGTCCCATTCAGTTTGCAGGAACCCCCTGCTGTGTAGCTAGCCTCTCCTCATAAGTTAGATTGTCCACCCCCTTTATTAATTTTCTCTGCACTCTCTCTAGTTCCATAATGTCTTTTCTTAGGATTTGGTGCCCAAAATTGTACTCCATATTCAAGGTGTGGTCTTACTAGTGCTTTGTAAAGGGGCATAATTATGTTTACTTCCCTTCCATCCATTGCCCATTTGATAAAAGAACACGGAAATCACCAGGCGCTCCTGAGGGTGTTCCAGGTAGGGAAAAATGACATACAATGGTGAACCAACAATAAGGGTGAGGCAACAATAAAAAGAAAAAAGGAGAAAATAAAATATACAACCAGTGTTCAATTGTAGCTCAACCTTCAATGGATCTTCCTTGTTGATCCTTTACTAGTTGTAGTGTCGAGAAGTCAGGGAGCGCAGTACACCGGGTGAACATAAAGGGACAAAGCCTCACACAGATGATAGTGCAACACTGTGTGATGAAATTATGATAACCCTATAACTATAATGGGGACATGGAGAGAGGACAATAAAGAATTGCTGCACGGATTGAAAGGACAACAAATGGATTTAGTGAGCAAACATCATGGAACACACAGATGCAATGGGAACTTACAAGAAAGCCCCAAAATCAGGCAATTGGAATAGAGCTCAGTCAGTGTCCGTTGTGGGAGGTAAAAAACCTGTGAGTGATGAAACCGATCCCTGAGGTACTCCACTCACGACTTTAGCCCAACCTGAAAAAGTTCCCTCTGTTGTCTGTCCTTTAACCAGTTTTCAATCCAGGTGCATATATTATTAGTGAGTACAATTTTCTTTATTTTGTACACCAACCTCTTGTGTGAAACCGTATCAAAAGCCTTTGCAAAATCTAAGTAGACCACATCAACTGCATTACCCTGGTCTAAATTCCTACTTACCTCCTCAAAGAAACAAATAAGGTTAGTTTGGCAAGATCTATCCTTCATAAATCCATGCTGACTATTACTAATAATTTTGTTTTCCATTAGGTATTCCTGAATATTATCCCGTATTAAACCTTCAAGTAGTTTCCCTACTATTGAAGTCAGGCTTACAGGTCTGTAATTTCCCGGTTGTGATCTAGCTCCCTTTTTAAATATAGGCACCACATCTGCTTTATGCCAATCTTGTGGTACTGAGCCTGTGGAAATGGAGTCCTTGAATATTAAATATAATGGTTTTGCTATTACTGAGCTTAACTCCTTGAGAACTCTTGTCTGTATGCCATCGGGGCCAGGTGCCTTATTTACTTTCATTTTTTCAAGTCGCTTATGAACTTCTTCCTCAGTTAACCAATTGCTCATTAATGTGGAGGTTGTGGCTTCCTCCTGCGGCACTACTATTGAATTTGATTCTTCCCTGGTAAACACAGAGGCAAAGAATTTGTTTAATGCCTCATCTTTTTCCTTATCTCCAATAATCTGCCTACCCATCTCACACTCAATTTATTTCAAATGAGACCATGTTATGATCACTGTTACCCAAATGTCCCAGGACTTGAATATTTGTTATTACCTCTATATTGTTTGATATGAACAAATCCAGTATTGCCCCTCTCCTGGTTGGTTCCTCAATAATTTGGGTCATATAATTTCTCCTGAAGTCTGTCACCGATACAGGTTATCCATATGATCACTTCTCTGTGTGTATCCGACTGTCTCTTTTCTTTTTAACCCTGCGTATGTCAGTCACTTGTTATACTAGATCTGTCACTTTTCATATTCCTTTTGTGTGTGTGTCTGTGTGTGTGTATTTGTGTGTGCGCTTATCTGTGCATCTGTGTGCGTGCGCATATTTATGCGTGCATGTGTATCTGTTTATCTGTGCGTATATATATATATATATATATATATATATATATATATATATATATATCACACACACAGTGTATACTATATAAAGAGAGAGAGAGAGAGAATCGAAAGTCAGATTTTTGTGTCTGCTACAATACAATTCTTTGTACACTTACCTCTGAGTGCTGCCTCTCTTTGCTGTTTCACTGCCCTGATGGATGGCAACGTAATATATACATGTTTCAAAAGTATATTTGAAGAATAGCACACAATACCCAACATTACGCATATTGTACAAGGATGCTGAATGCCGTGTGAACTTTTTTTGGTTAGGAAACCCCAGAATATGATTTTTAAATTCTGGGGAAC
Organism: Ascaphus truei; assembly: GCF_040206685.1. NCBI lineage: Eukaryota > Metazoa > Chordata > Amphibia > Anura > Ascaphidae > Ascaphus > Ascaphus truei. Next base: position 139,472 of record NW_027457031.1, read on the forward strand.
CCCAACCCTCACCCCCTGTCTGTCACCCTGTCTCCCTCATCCCTCACTGCCCCTTTTACGCTCCCTCTCCCACTCACACTCTCCCCCTTAAACTCCTTTTCTCCTTCACACTCTCCCCCCACTCTCCTTCTCCCACTCTCTCCTTCTCCACCTCACACTCTCCCCCTCACGCTCCTTCTCCCCCTCACACTCTCCCCTAAGGCTCCTTCTCCCCCTCACACTCTTTCCTTTACGCTCCTTCACCCCCTTACGATCCTTCTCTCCCTCTTACACTCCTTCCCTCACACTCTCCCCCTTACGCTAATTTACCCCCTCACGCTATCCCCCTTACGCTCCTTCTCCCCCTCACACTCTCCCCCTCACTCTCCTTCTCCCCCTCACACTCTCCACCTTACGCCCTTTCTCCCCCTCACACTCTCCCCCTTACGCTCTTTCTCTCCCTCACGCTCCTCCCCCTCACACGCTCCCCTAATGCTCCTTCTCCACCTCACACTCTCCCCTTACGCTAATATACCCCATCACGCTCTCCCCCTTATGCTCCTTCTCCCCCTCACACTCTCCCCCTTACGCTCCTTCTCCCCCTCACACTCTCCCCCTTGCGTTCATTCTTTCCCTCACGCTCTCCACCTTACGCTCCATCTCCCCCTCACACTCTCCCCTTACGCTAATTTACCCCATCACGCTCTCCCCCTTACGCTCCTTCTCCCCCTCACACTCTCCCCCTTACGCTCCTTCTCCCCCTCACACTCTCCCCCTTGCGTTCATTCTTTCCCTCACGCTCTCCACCTTACGCTCCTTCTCCCCCTCACACTCTCCCCCTTACGCTCCTTCTCCCCCTGACACTCTCCCCCTTACGCTCCTTCTCCCCCTCACACTCTCCCCCTTACGCTCCTTCTCCCCCTCACACTCTCCCCTTACGCTCCTTCTCCCCCTCACACTCCCCCTTATACTCCTTCTCCCCCTCCCACTCTCCCCCTTTTGCTCCTTCTCCCACTCTCACACTCCCCCTCACTCTCCTTCTCCCCCTCACATTCTCCCCCTTACACTCCTTCTCCCCCTCACACTTTCCACCTTATGCTCCTTCTCCCCCTTACACTCTCCCCCTTACACTCCTTCTCCCCCTCACACTCTCCCCCTTACGCTGCTTCTCCCCTCACACTCTCCACTTTACGCTCCTTTACCCCCTCACGCTATCCCCCTTGCGCTCCCTTACCCCAATGCTCTTCCCCTTACGCTCCTTCTCCCCCTCCCGCTCGCCTCTTACGCTCCTTCTCCCCCTCCCGCTCTCCTCTTATGCTCCTTCTCCCCTCACACTCTCCCCCTTTCGCTCCTTCTCCCACTCACACTCTCCCCCTCACTCTCCTTCTCCCCCTCACAGTCTCCCCCTCACTCTCCTTCTCCCCCTCACACTCTCCACCTTATGCTCCTTCTCCCACTCACACTCTCCCCCTTATTCTCCTTTTCCCCTCACTATCCCCCTTACGCTCCTTTACCCCCTCACGCTCTCCCCTTACGCTCCTTCTCCCCCACACACTCTCCCCCTTACGCTCCTTTAACCCCTCATGCTCTCCCCTTACGCTCCTTCCCCTAACACTCTCCCCTTACGCTCCTTCTCCCCCTCACACTCTCCCGCTTACACTCCTTCTCCCCCCTCACGCTCTCTCCCTTACGCTCCTCCTCCCCCTCACACTCTCCTGCTTACACTCCTTCTCCCCCCTCATGCTCTCTCCCTTATGCTCCTTCTCCCCCTCACACTCTCCCCCTTATGATCCTTCTCCCCCTCACACTCTCCCCATTACGCTCCTCCCCCTCACACTCTCCCCCTTACGCTCCTCCCCCTCACACTCTCCCCTTACGCTCCTTCTCCCCCTCACACTCCCCCCCTTTCGCTCCTTCTCCCACTCACACTCTCCCCCTCACTCTCCTTCTCCCCCTCACTCTCCCCCTTACGCTCCTTCACCCTCTCATACTCTCCCCCTTATACACCTTCTCTCCCTCACTCTCTCCCTTACGCTCCTTTACCCCTCACAATCTCCCCCTTATGAACCTTCTCCCCCTCACACTATCCCCCTTACGCTCCTTCTCCCCCTCACACTCTCCCCCTTACGCTCCTTCTCCCCTCACCCTCTCCCCCTTACGCTCTCCTCTTATGATCTTTTTTCCCCTCACGCTCTCTCCCTTACGCTCCTTCTCCCCCTCACGCTCTCCCCTTATGCTCCTTCTCACCCTCACAATCTCCCCCTTACACTCCTTCTCCCATTCACACTCTCCCCCTAACGCTCCTTCTCCCCCTCACACTCTCCCCCTTATGCTCCTTCTCACCCTCACAATCTCCCCCATACGCTCATTCTCCCCCTCACACTCTCCCCCTTACGCTCCTTCTTCCCCTCACACTCTCCCCCTTATGCTCCTTCTCCCCCTCACCCTCTCCCCATTATGCTCCTTTTTCCCCTCACGCTCTCCCCCTTACGCTCCTTCTCCCCCTCACACTCTCCCCCTTACGCACCTTCTCCCCTTTCACAATCTCCCCTTTATGATCCTTCTCCCCCTCACACACTCCCCCTTACGCTCCTTCTCCCCCTCACACTCTCTCCCTTACGCACCTTCTCCCTCCTCACAATCTCCCCCTTATGATCCTTCTCCCCCTCTCACTCTCTCCCTTACGCTCCTTCTCCCCCTCACACTCTCCCCCTTATGCTCATTCTCCCCCTCACACTCTCCCCCTTATGCTCATTTTCCCCCTCACACTCTCCCCCTTACGCTCATTCTCCCCCTCACACTCTCCCCCTTACGCTCATTCTCCCCCTCACGCTCCTTCTCCCCTCACAATCTCCCCCTTATGATCCTTCTCCCCCTCACACTCTCTCCCTTACGCACCTTCTCCCCCCTCACAATCTCCCCCTCACGCTCCTTCTCCCCTCACAATCTCCCCCTTATGATCCTTCTCCCCCTCACACTCTCTCCCTTACGCACCTTCTCCCCCCTCACAATCTCCCCCTTATGCTCCTTCTCCCCCTCACAATCTCCCCCTTACGTGCCTTCTCCCCCTCACACTCCCTCTCACACTCTCCCCCTTACACTCCTTCTCCCCTCACACTCTCCTCCTTACGCTCTCCTCTTACGATCCTTTTTCCCCTCACACTCTCCCCTCACTCTCCTTCACCCCCTCACGCTCTCCCCCTTATGCTCCTTCTCTACCTCACACTCTACACCTTATGCTCCTTCTCCCCCTCACACTCTCCCCCTTACGCTCCTTCTCCCCCTCACTCTCCCCCTTATGCTCCTTCTCCCTCTCATACTCTCCCCCTTATACACCTTCTCTCCCTCACTCTCTCCCTTACGCTCCTTTACCCCTCACAATCTCCCCCTTATGAACCTTCTCCCCCTCACACTATCCCCCTTACGCGCCTTCTCCCCCACACACTATCCCCCTCACACTCCTTCTCCCCCCTCACGCTCTCTCCCTTATGCTCCTTCTTCCCCTCACACTCTCCCCCTTACACTCTCCCCCTAACGCTCCTTCTCCCCCTCACACTCTCCCCCTTATGCCCCTTCTCTCCCTCACACTCTACACCTTATTATCCTTTTCTCCCTCACAATCTCCCCCTTACGCTCCTTCTCCCCCTCACACTCTCCCCCTTACGCTCATTCTCCCGTCACACTATCCCCCTTATGCTCCTTCTCCCCCTCACACTCTCCCCTTACGCTCCTTCTCCCCCTCACACTCTCCCCTTACACTCCTTCTCACCCTCAGACTCTCCCCTTACACTCCTTCTCCCCCTCACACTCTCCCCTTACACTCCTTCTCACCCTCAGACTCTCCCCTTACACTCCTTCTCCCCCTCACATTCCCCCCCTTACGCTCCTCACACTCTCCCCCTTATGTTCCTTCTCCCCCTCCCCTCTTACGCTCCACCTCCCCCTCACACTCTTCCCCTTACGCTCATTCTCTTCCTCACACTCTCCCCTTACGCTCCTTCTCCCCCTCACATTCTCCCCCTTACACTCCTTCTCCCCCTCACTCTCTCCCCCTTACGCTCCTTCTCCCCCTCACTCTCCCCCTTACGCTCCTTCTCCCCCTCACGCTCCTTCTCCCCCTCACACTCTCCCCCTCATGCTCTACTAATTATGCTCCTTCTCCCCCTCACGCTCTACCCCTTATGCTCCTTCTTCCCCTCTCACTCTCCCCCTTACACTCCATCTCCCACTCACACTCTCCCCCTTATGCTCCTTCTCCCCTCACCCTCTCCCCCTTACGCTCTTATGATCCTTTTCCCCCTCACGCTCTCTCCCTTACTCTCCTTCTCCCCCTCACGCTCTCCACCTTACACCCCTTCTCCCACTCACACTCTCCCCCTAACACTCCTTCTCACCCTCACAATCTCCCCCTTACGCTCATTCTCCCCCTCACACTCTCCCCCTTATGAACCCTCTCCCCCTCATGCTCTCTCCCTTACGCTCCTTCTCCCCCTCACTCTCCCCATTACACTCCTTCTCCCCCTCACACTCTCCCCCTTACGCACCTTCTCCCCCTCACGTTCTCCCCCTTACGCTCCTTCTCCCCCTCACTCTCCCCCTTACAATTCTTCTCCCCCTCACACTCTCCCCCTTACGCACCTTCTCCCCCCTCACAATCTCCACTTTATGATCCTTCTCCCCCTCACACTCTCCCCCTTACGCTCCTTCTCCCCCTCACACTCTCTGCCTTATGCACCTTCTCCCCCCTCACAATCTCCCCTTTATGATCCTTCTCCCCCTCACACTCTCCCCCTTACGCTCCTTCTCCCCCTCACACTCTCTGCCTTACGCACCTTCTCCCCCCTCACAATCTCCCCCTTATGATCCTTCTCCCCCTCACACTCTCCCCCTTACGCTCCTTCTCCCCCTCACACTCTCTGCCTTACGCACCTTCTCCACCCTCACAATCTCCCCCTTATGATCCTTCTCCCCCTCACACTCTCCCCCTTACGCTCCTTCTCCCCCTCACACTCTCCCCCTTATGCTCATTCTCCCCCTCACACTCTCCCCCTTACGCTCATTCTCCCCCTCACACTCTCCCCCTTACGCTCATTCTCCCCCTCACACTCTCCCCCTTACGCTCCTTCTCCCCTCACAATCTCCCCCTTATGATCCTTCTCCCCGTCACACTCTCTCCCTTACGCATCTTCTCCCCTCACAATCTCCCCCTTATGATCCTTCTCCCCCTCACACTCTCCCCCTTACGCTCCTTCTCCCCCTCACACCCTCCCCCTTACGCTCATTCTCCCCCTCACACTCTCCCCCTTATGCTCATTCTCCCCCTCACACTCTCCCCCATACGCTAATTCTCCCCCTCACACTCTCCCCCTTACGCACCTTCTCCCCCTCACAATCTCCCCCTTATGATCCTTCTCCCCCTCACACTCTCCCCCTTATGCTCCTTCTCTCCCTTACACTCTCCCCCTTATGCTCCTTCTCCCCCTCACAATCTCCCTCTTACGCGCCTTCTCCCCCTCACACTCTCCCCCTTACTCTCCTTCTCCCCCTCACACTCTCCCCCTTACGCTCCTTCTCCCCCTCACACTCTCCCCCTTATGCTCCTTCTCCCCCTCACACTCTCCCCCTTACGCTCATTCTCCCCCTCACACTCTCCCCCTTACGCTCATTCTCCCCCTCACACTCTCCCCCTTATGCTCCTTCTCCCCTCACAATCTCCCCCTTATGATCCTTCTCCCCGTCACACTCTCTCCCTTACGCATCTTCTCCCCCCTCACAATCTCCCCCTTATGATCCTTCTCCCCCTCACACTCTCCCCCTTACGCTCCTTCTCCCCCTCACACCCTCCCCCTTACGTTCATTCTCCCCCTCACACTCTCCCCCTCACACTCTCCCCCTTACGCTAATTCTCCCCCTCACACTCTCCCCCTCACGCACCTTCTCCCCCTCACAATCTCCCCCTTATGATCCTTCTCCCCCTCACACTCTCCCCCTTACGCTCCTTCTTCCCCTCACACTCTCCCCCTTATGCTCCTTCTCTCCCTCACACTCTCCCCCTTATGCTCCTTCTCCCCCTCACAATCTCCCTCTTACGCGCCTTCTCCCCCTCACACTCTCCCCCTTACGCTCCTTCTTCCCCTCACACTCTCCCCCTTATGCTCCTTCTCTCCCTCACACTCTCCCCCTTATGCTCCTTCTCCCCCTCACAATCTCCCTCTTACGTGCCTTCTCCCCCTCACACTATCCCCCTTACGTGCCTTCTCCCCCTCACACTCTCCCCCTCACACTCTCCCCCTTACGCTCCTTCTCCCCTCACCCTCTCCCCCTTACGATCCTTTTTCCCCTCACACTCTCCCCTCACTCTCCTTCACCCCCTCACGCTCTCCCCCTTATGCTCCTTCTCTACCTCACACTCTCCCCCTTACGCTCCTTCTCCCCCTCACTCTCCCCCTTACGCTCATTCTCCCTCTCATACTCTCCCCCTTACACTCCTTCTCTCCCTCACTCTCCCCCTTACGCTCCATTAGCCCTCACAATCTCCCCCTTATGAACCTTCTCCCCCTCACACTATCCCCCTTACGCTCCTTTACCCCCTCACGTTCTCCCCTTACGCTCCTTCCCCTCACACTCTCCCCCTTATGCTCCTTCTACCCCTCACACTCTCCCCCTTACGCGCCTTCTCCCCCTCACACTATCCCCCTTACGCTCCTTCTCCCCTCACGCTCTCCCCCTTATGCTCTCCTCTTACGCTCCTTCTCCCCCTCACACTCCTTCTCCACCCTCACGCTCTCTCCCTTATGCTCCTTCTTCCCTTCACACTCTCCCCCTTACACTCTCCCCCTAACGCTCCTTCTCCCCCTCACACTCTCCCCCTTTTGCCCCTTCTCTCCCTCACACTCTACACCTTATGCTCCTTCTCTCCCTCACAATCTCTCCCTTACACTCCTTCTCCCACTCACACTCTCCCCCTAACACTCCTTCTCACCCTCACAATCTCCCCCTTACGCTCATTCTCCCCCTCACACTCTCCCCCTTATGAACCCTCTCCCCCTCATGCTCTCTCCCTTACGCTCCTTCTCCCCCTCACTCTCCCCATTACACTCCTTCTCCCCCTCACACTCTCCCCCTTACGCACCTTCTCCCCCTCACGTTCTCCCCCTTACGCTCCTTCTCCCCCTCACTCTCCCCCTTACAATTCTTCTCCCCCTCACACTCTCCCCCTTACGCACCTTCTCCCCCCTCACAATCTCCACTTTATGATCCTTCTCCCCCTCACACTCTCCCCCTTACGCTCCTTCTCCCCCTCACACTCTCTGCCTTATGCACCTTCTCCCCCCTCACAATCTCCCCTTTATGATCCTTCTCCCCCTCACACTCTCCCCCTTACGCTCCTTCTCCCCCTCACACTCTCTGCCTTACGCACCTTCTCCCCCCTCACAATCTCCCCCTTATGATCCTTCTCCCCCTCACACTCTCCCCCTTACGCTCCTTCTCCCCCTCACACTCTCTTCCTTACGCACCTTCTCCCCCCACACAATCTCCCCCTTATGATCCTTCTCCCCCTCACACTCTCCCCCTTACGCTCCTTCTCCCCCTCACACTCTCCCCCTTATGCTCATTCTCCCCCTCACACTCTCCCCCTTACGCTCATTCTCCCCCTCACACTCTCCCCCTTACGCTCCTTCTCCCCTCACAATCTCCCCCTTATGATCCTTCTCCCCGTCACACTCTCTCCCTTACGCATCTTCTCCCCTCACAATCTCCCCCTTATGATCCTTCTCCCCCTCACACTCTCCCCCTTACGCTCCTTCTCCCCCTCACACCCTCCCCCTTACGCTCATTCTCCCCCTCACACTCTCCCCCTTATGCTCATTCTCCCCCTCACACTCTCCCCCATACGCTAATTCTCCCCCTCACACTCTCCCCCTTACGCACCTTCTCCCCCTCACAATCTCCCCCTTATGATCCTTCTCCCCCTCACACTCTCCCCCTTATGCTCCTTCTCTCCCTTACACTCTCCCCCTTATGCTCCTTCTCCCCCTCACAATCTCCCTCTTACGCGCCTTCTCCCCCTCACACTCTCCCACTTACTCTCCTTCTCCCCCTCACACTCTCCCCCTTACGCTCCTTCTCCCCCTCACACTCTCCCCCTTATGCTCCTTCTCCCCCTCACACTCTCCCCCTTACGCTCATTCTCCCCCTCACACTCTCCCCCTTACGCTCATTCTCCCCCTCACACTCTCCCCCTTATGCTCCTTCTCCCCTCACAATCTCCCCCTTATGATCCTTCTCCCCGTCACACTCTCTCCCTTACGCATCTTCTCCCCCCTCACAATCTCCCCCTTATGATCCTTCTCCCCCTCACACTCTCCCCCTTACGCTCCTTCTCCCCCTCACACCCTCCCCCTTACGTTCATTCTCCCCCTCACACTCTCCCCCTCACACTCTCCCCCTTACGCTAATTCTCCCCCTCACACTCTCCCCCTCACGCACCTTCTCCCCCTCACAATCTCCCCCTTATGATCCTTCTCCCCCTCACACTCTCCCCCTTACGCTCCTTCTTCCCCTCACACTCTCCCCCTTATGCTCCTTCTCTCCCTCACACTCTCCCCCTTATGCTCCTTCTCCCCCTCACAATCTCCCTCTTACGCGCCTTCTCCCCCTCACACTCTCCCCCTTACGCTCCTTCTTCCCCTCACACTCTCCCCCTTATGCTCCTTCTCTCCCTCACACTCTCCCCCTTATGCTCCTTCTCCCCCTCACAATCTCCCTCTTACGTGCCTTCTCCCCCTCACACTATCCCCCTTACGTGCCTTCTCCCCCTCACACTCTCCCCCTCACACTCTCCCCCTTACGCTCCTTCTCCCCTCACCCTCTCCCCCTTACGATCCTTTTTCCCCTCACACTCTCCCCTCACTCTCCTTCACCCCCTCACGCTCTCCCCCTTATGCTCCTTCTCTACCTCACACTCTCCCCCTTACGCTCCTTCTCCCCCTCACTCTCCCCCTTACGCTCATTCTCCCTCTCATACTCTCCCCCTTACACTCCTTCTCTCCCTCACTCTCCCCCTTACGCTCCATTAGCCCTCACAATCTCCCCCTTATGAACCTTCTCCCCCTCACACTATCCCCCTTACGCTCCTTTACCCCCTCACGTTCTCCCCTTACGCTCCTTCCCCTCACACTCTCCCCCTTATGCTCCTTCTACCCCTCACACTCTCCCCCTTACGCGCCTTCTCCCCCTCACACTATCCCCCTTACGCTCCTTCTCCCCTCACGCTCTCCCCCTTATGCTCTCCTCTTACGCTCCTTCTCCCCCTCACACTCCTTCTCCACCCTCACGCTCTCTCCCTTATGCTCCTTCTTCCCTTCACACTCTCCCCCTTACACTCTCCCCCTAACGCTCCTTCTCCCCCTCACACTCTCCCCCTTTTGCCCCTTCTCTCCCTCACACTCTACACCTTATGCTCCTTCTCTCCCTCACAATCTCTCCCTTACGCTCCTTCTCCCCCTCACACTCTCCCCCTTACGTTCATTCTCCCCCTCACACTATCCCCCTTATGCTCATTCTCCCCCTCACACTCTCCCCTTACGCTCCTTCTCCCCCTCACACTCTCCCCTTACACTCCTTCTCACCCTCAGACTCTCCCCTTACACTCCTTCTCCCTCTCACATTCTCCCCCTTACGCTCCTCACACTCTCCCCTGTACACTCCTTCTCCCCCTCACTCTCCCCCTTATGCTCCTTCTCCCCCTCCCGCTCCCCTCTAACGCTCCATCTCCCCCTCATACTCTCCCCCTTACGCTCATTCTCCCCCTCACACTCTCCCCTTACGCTCCTTCTCCCCCTCACACTCTCCCCTTACACTTCTCCCCCTCACATTCTCCCCCTTGCACTCCTCACACTCTCCCCTGTACGCTCCTTCTCCCCTTCACTCTCCCCCTTACACTCCTTCTCCCCCTCACTCTTCCCCTTACGCTCCTTCTCCCCCTCACTCTCCACCTTACGCTCCTTCTCCCCCTCACACTCTCCCCTTACGCTCCTTCTCCCCCTTACAGTCCTTCTCCCACTCACACTCTCCCCCTAACACTCCATCTCCCCTTCACACTGTCCCCCTTACGCTCCTTCTCCCCCTCACACTCTCGCCTTTACGCTCATTCTCCCCCCTCACACTCTCCCCTTACACTCCTTCTCCCCCTCACTCTCCCCCTTACGCTCATTCTTCCCCTCACATTCTCCCCCTCACACTCTCCCCCTTACGCTCCTTCTCCCCCTTACGCTCCTTCTTCCCCTCACACTCTCCCCCTCACACTCTCCCCCTTATGCTCCTTCTCCCCCTTACGCTCCTTCTCCCCCTCACACTCTCCCCCTCACTCTCCTTCTCTCCCTCACACTCTCCCCCTCAGACTCTCCCCCTTACGCTCCTTCTCCCCCTTACGCTCCTTCTCCCCCTCACACTCTCCCCCTTACGCTCCTGTACCCCCTCACGCTCTCCTCCTTACACTCCTTCTTCCCCTCACACTCTCCCAATTTCGCTCCTTCTTCCCCTCACACTCTCCCCCTTTCGCTCCTTCTTCCCCTCACGCTCTTCCCCTTACGCTCCTTCTCCCCCTCACGCTCTCCTCCTTACACTCCTTCTCCCCCCTCACACTCTCCCCTCATGCTCCCCTCCTTATCAAATTCTGCCCTTCACACTCTCCCCCTTTCGCTCCTTCTCCCCCCCTCACACTCTTCCCTGTATGCTCCTTCTCCCCCTCACATTCTCCCCCTTCACACTCTCCCCCTTTCGCTCCTTCTCCCCCCTCACACTCTCCCCATTACGCTCCATGTCCCCCTCACACTCTCTCCCTTACACTCCTTCTCCCCCTCACACTCTCCCCCTTACTCTCCTTCACCCCCTTACTCTCCTTCACCCCCTTACGTTCCTTCTCCCCCTTACGCTCCTTCTCCCCCTCACACTCTCCCCCTTACGCTCCTTCACCCCCTTACGCTCCTTCTCCCCTTACTCTCCTTCACCCCCTTACTCTCCTTCACCCCCTTACTCTCCTTCTCCCCCTTTACGCTCCTTCTCCCCCTTACGCTCCTTCTCCCCCTCACACTCTCCCCCTTCAGCTCCTTCACCCCCTTACGCTCCTTCTCCCCTTACTCTCCTTCACCCCCTTACTCTCCTTCACCCCCTTACTCTCCTTCTCCCCTTCACGCTCCTTCTCCCCTTCACGCTCCTTCTCCCCCTCACACTCTCCCCATTACAATCCTTATCCCCCTCACACTCTCCCACTTTCGCTCCTTCTCTCCCTCACACTCTCCCCCTTATGCTCCTTCTCTCCCTCACACTCTCCCCCTTATGCTCCTTCTCCCCCTCACAATCTCCCTCTTACGCGCCTTCTCCCCCTCACACTATCCCTCTTACGTGCCTTCTCCCCCTCACACTCTCCCCCTTACGCTCCTTCTCCCCTCACCCTCTCCCCCTTACGCTCTCCTCTTACGATCCTTTTTCCCCTCACACTCTCCCCTCACTCTCCTTCACCCCCTCACGCTCTCCCCCTTATGCTCCTTCTCTACCTCACACTCTCCCCCTTACGCTCCTTCTCTCCCTCACTCTCCCCCTCACTCTCCCCCTTACGCTCATTCTCCCTCTCATACTCTCCCCCTTACACTCCTTCTCTCCCTCACTCTCCCCCTTACGCTCCATTAGCCCTCACAATCTCCCCCTTATGAACCTTCTCCCCCTCACACTATCCCCCTTACGCTCCTTTACCCCCTCACGTTCTCCCCTTACGCTCCTTCCCCTCACACTCTCCCCCTTATGCTCCTTCTACCCCTCACACTCTCCCCCTTACGCACCTTCTCCCCCTCACACTATCCCCCTTACGCTCCTTCTCCCCTCACGCTCTCCCCCTTATGCTCTCCTCTTACGCTCCTTCTCCCCCTCACACTCCTTCTCCACCCTCACGCTCTCTCCCTTATGCTCCATCTTCCCTTCACACTCTCCCCCTTACACTCTCCCCCTAACGCTCCTTCTCCCCCTCACACTCTCCCCCTTTTGCCCCTTCTCTCCCTCACACTCTACACCTTATGCTCCTTCTCTCCCTCACAATCTCTCCCTTACGCTCCTTCTCCCCCTCACACTCTCTCCCTTACGTTCATTCTCCCCCTCACACTATCCCCCTTATGCTCCTTCTCCCCCTCACACTCTCCCCTTACGCTCCTTCTCCCCCTCACACTCTCCCCTTACACTCCTTCTCACTCTCAGACTCTCCCCTTACACTCCTTCTCCCTCTCACATTCTCCCCCTTACGCTCCTCACACTCTCCCCTGTACACTCCTTCTCCCCCTCACTCTCCCTCTTATGCTCCTTCTCCCCCTCCCGCTCCCCTCTAACGCTCCATCTCCCCCTCATACTCTCCCCCTTACGCTCATTCTCCCCCTCACACTCTCCCCTTACGCTCCTTCTCCCCCTCACACTCTCCCCTTAGACTTCTTCTCCCCCTCACATTCTCTCCCTTGCACTTCTCACACTCTCCCCTGTACGCTCCTTCTCCCCTTCACTCTCCCCCTTACACTCCTTCTCCCCCTCACTCTTCCCCTTACGCTCCTTCTCCCCCTCACTCTCCACCTTACGCTCCTTCTCCCCCTCACACTCTCCCCTGTACGCTCCTTCTCCCCTTCACTCTCCCCCTTACACTCCTTCTCCCCCTCACTCATCCCCTTTTGCCCCTTCTCTCCCTCACACTCTACACCTTATGCTCCTTCTCTCCCTCACAATCTCCCCCTTACGCTCCTTCTCCCCCTCACACTCTCCCCCTTACGTTCATTCTCCCCCTCACACTATCCCCCTTATGCTCCTTCTCCCCCTCACACTCTCCCCTTACGCTCCTTCTCCCCCTCACACTCTCCCCTTACACTCCTTCTCACCCTCAGACTCTCCCCTTACACTCCTTCTCCCTCTCACATTCTCCCCCTTACGCTCCTCACACTCTCCCCTGTACACTCCTTCTCCCCCTCACTCTCCCCCTTATGCTCCTTTCCCCCTCCCGCTCCCCTCTAACGCTCCATCTCCCCCTCATACTCTCCCCCTTACGCTCATTCTCCCCCTCACACTCTCCCCTTACGCTCCTTCTCCCCCTCACACTCTCCCCTTACACTTCTTCTCCCCCTCACATTCTCCCCCTTGCACTCCTCACACTCTCCCCTGTACGCTCCTTCTCCGCTTCACTCTCCCCCTTACACTCCTTCTCCCCCTCACTCTTCCCCTTACGCTCCTTCTCCCCCTCACTCTCCACCTTACGCTCCTTCTCCCCCTCACACCATCCCCTTACGCTCCTTCTCCCCCTTACAGTCCTTCTCCCACTCACACTCTCCCCCTAACACTCCATCTCCCCCTCACACTGTCCCCCTTACGCTCCTTCTCCCCATCACACTCTCGCCTTTACGCTCATTCTCCCCCCTCACACTCTCCCCTTACACTCCTTCTCCCCCTCACTCTCCCCCTTACGCTCATTCTTCCCCTCACATTCTCCCCCTCACACTCTCCCCCTTACGCTCCTTCTCCCCCTTACGCTCCTTCTTCCCCTCACACTCTCCCCCTTATGCTCCTTCTCCCCCTTACGCTCCTTCTCCCCCTCACACTCTCCCCCTCACTCTCCTTCTCCCCCTCACACTCTCCCCCTCACACTCTCCCCCTTACGCTCCTTCTCCCCCTTACGCTCCTTCTCCCCCTCACACTCTCCCCCTTACGCTCCTGTACCCCCTCACGCTCTCCTCCTTACACTCCTTCTTCCCCTCACACTCTCCCCTTTCGCTCCTTCTTCCCCTCACGCTCTTCCCCTTACGCTCCTTCTCCCCCTCACGCTCTCCTCCTTACACTCCTTCTCCCCCCTCACACTCTCCCCTCACGCTCTCCTCCTTATCAAATTCTGCCCTTCACACTCTCCCCCTTTCGCTCCTTCTCCCCCCCTCACACTCTTCCCTGTACGCTCCTTCTCCCCCTTCACACTCTCCCCCTTTCGCTCCTTCTCCCCCCTCACACTCTCCCCATTACGCTCCATGTCCCCCTCACACTCTCTCCCTTACACTCCTTCTCCCCCTCACACTTTACCCCTTACTCTCCTTCACCCCCTTACTCTCCTTCACCCCCTTACGCTCCTTCTCCCCCTCACACTCTCCCCCTTACGCTCCTTCTCCCCTTACTCTCCTTCTCCCCCTTTACACTCCTTCTCCCCCTTACGCTCCTTCTCCCCCTCACACTCTCCCCCTTCTGCTCCTTCACCCCCTTACGCTCCTTCACCCCCTTACGCTCCTTCTCCCCTTACTCTCCTTCACCCCCTTACTCTCCTTCACCCCCTTACTCTCCTTCTCCCCTTCACGCTCCTTCTCCCCTTCACGCTCCTTCTCCCCCTCACACTCTCCCCATTACAATCCTTATCCCCCTCACACTCTCCCACTTTCGCTCCTTCTCCCCCCTCACACTCTCCCCTGTACGCTCCTTCTCCCCCTCACATTTTCTCCCTTACGCTCCTTCTCCCCCTCACATTTTCCCCCTTACGCTCCTTGTCCCCCTCACACTCTACCCCTTACGCTCCATTACCCCCTAACGCCCCTTCTCCCCCTCACACTCTCTCTCTTACGCTCCTTCTCCCCCTCACACTCTCCCCCTTACTCTCCTTCACCCCCTTACTCTCCTTCACCCCCTTACGTTCCTTCTCCCCCTTATGCTCCTTCTCCCCCTCACACTCTCCCCCTTACGCTCCTTCACCCCCTTACGCTCCTTCTCCCCTTACTCTCCTTCACCCCCTTACTCTCCTTCTCCCCCTTACTCTCCTTCTCCCCCTTACGCTCCTTCTCCCCCTTACGCTCCTTCTCCCCCTTACGCTCCTTCTCCCCTTCACGCTCCCTCTCCCCCTCACACTCTCCCCATTACAATCCTTATCCCCCTCACACTCTCCCACTTTCGCTCCTTCTCCCCCACACGCTCATTCTCCCCCTCACGCTCTGCCCCTCACACTCTCCCCCTTTTCTCCTTCTCCCCTCACAGTCTCTCCCCCCTACGCTCCTTCTCCCCTCACACTCTCCCCCCCATGCTACTTCTCCCCCTCAGACTCTCCCCCTTTCGCTTCATCTCCCCCTCACTCTCCCCCTCACTCTCCCCCTTACACTCCTTCTCCCCCTCACACTCCTTCTCGCCCTCACACTCCGCCTTACGCTCCACTATCCCCCTTACGCTCCTTCTCCCCTCACACTCTCTCCCTCAAACTCTCCCCCTTACGCTCCTTCTCCCCCTCACACTCTCTCCTTCAAACTCTCCCCCTTACGCTCCTTCTCCCCTTCACCCTCTCTGCCTTATGTTCCTTCTCACACTCACTCTCTGCCCCTTATGCTCCTTCTCACACTCACACTCTCTCCCTCAAACTCTCCCCCTTACGCTCCTTATCCCCCTCACTATCCCCCTTACACTCCTTCTCCCCTTCACACTCTCCCCCTTATGCTCCTTCTCCCACTCACACTCTCTCCCTCATGCTCCTTCTCCCCCTCACTCTCCTCCTTGCGCGCATGCACCCACACTCGCCCACTTACACATACACACACGCACACACACACTCTCACACTAACACACTAATGGGCAAATACACTATTATTCATATCTCGATAATAGTAATTTTGCCCATTACTGTACTGTATGTGTTGAGGGTGGGGGGTGGGGGGTGTTGTTGGGGGTAGAGGAGGTGGGTAGTAGAGTTGTTGTGTTTTTCTTTATTGTGGGTAGAGGGATTGGGTGAAGGGGGTAGTTCCCCCAAGGATAGATGTTTAGGCCTAGAGGGTGCTAGCAGCACTGGTTAACCCCTTCATTACCATAGCGGTTCTGCAAGTTAACTCCTCCCGCAACCTTCCAGGCAGGCTTAATTACCCTCCCTGGGGCTACTACCCCCTTCATCCACCCCCTCTGCCCTCAATAAACAGGCTATTGAGGTTGAATTCCTTCATTGCATTAGTGGCTAGCCACTAAGGAAATGAAGCTGTTTTAATAAAAATAAAAAATACTAGTGCACGTGAGCAGGAGGTCTCCGGAGCAGAACTGCGTTGACTTGAGGTCCGGGAACCCCTGCTGCCTGAGATACAGGCCCCGTTATGGGGTGCCGGTATCTCCTATGCATTTAAATCCCATGGTCATGTGACACGAGACATTTAAATGCATAGGTGACACATGCACCCTATAACGGGGCCTGTATCTCAGGAAGCGGGGGGTCTTTATGAAGGCTACTAGCATAGGCCCCTATATGTGACTGGGTACTTGGCCTGGGGAGGGGGTATAACGTGGTACTGGACCTGGGGAGGGGGTATTACGGGGTACTGGGCCTGGGAAAAGGGGTATAACGGTTACTGGGCCATGGAAGGGGGGTATAACGGGGTACTGGGCCTCATTTATAATGGGGTACTGGACCTGTGGTATAACGGGGTACTTGGCCTGAGGACTGGGGTATGTGTCACAGGAGCTCTTGCGATACAGAGTATCACTGTCCTGGTTACACACACATTATGTCTCCTGCAGGTCGGGGAGCACACGGAGCGGGAGCCATTTAGCCTGTCAGCTTGGTACCCTGTGAGCTCCAGTTCCAGCTCAACAGCGTGGGAGGATGAAGAAGATGAGAAGTGTGAGGAGGCTGACAAAGAGGAGGTATAACTGGGTACTGGGACTGGGTATAACGGGGTACTGAACCAAGAGAGGGGTGTATCACGGGGTACTGGGCCAGTGTATGGGGTATAACTGGTACTGGATCTGGGGAGGTGGGTATAACTGGGTACTGGATCTGGGGGTATTACAGGGTACTGAGTTTTGGCAGGGGGGTATAACGGGGTACTGGGCCTGGGGAGGGGGGTATCATGGGTTCTGGGGCAGGTGGTATAAGGGGGTACTGGGCTTTGGGATAGGGGTATAATGGGGAACTGGGCTTGGGGGTATGACAGGGTACTGGGTCTGGGGAGGTGGGTGTAATGGGGTACTGGGCCTGGGGGTATGAAAAGGAAAGAGTGACAGTGGGAGTGTAAGAAGGGGGTGAGAGCGAGGTGGTGTGTGAGAAGGGGGCAGTGTAAGAGAAAACGGGGGGAGGGGGTTCCCGCAAGGTCGCAGACACGTGGGTGGGGGGCCCCGGTGGAAGCCCTAGTCCTGGGCCCCAGGAAAGCTGTCTGTGGCCCTGGTCATACAAGCTGAGTAACATGTAGAAAGGACACATGTATGTTCAGAATGAGTTACCATGGTATGCTGAGAAGCATCATAGCAGGTAATATTGTGCGCTGCAAGGTCAGGGAGAGGAAGGGTCCGATTGAGGAGTTGGAAGGGCCCAGAATATCTCTAAAAGCATTGTCCTTCATACAGATCGGAGGCAGAGAGGGGATAAGACCGCAGCCGCAATTCAGCCAGGAGGAGCAAACAATGGCTGAGAAGGAGGAGCCACCTCGGGCGAAGATGGTGAGTGTACAAATTGCTGTCACTGTGCAACTCTTCCAATGACCTGCAAATTAATGCAGAGAAATAGTGACACGTGTTTCTAACACGTTAAGTCCAAACGGGAACTCAACAGCTGTTGGAGAAGTTAAGGGAGTTACTAACACAAACTCAGTATAAATTCTAGTTATTTATGTATTCCTTTTTTTATTTTAAACACGTACAACCAACATATGTAACAGTATTCACATTAAAGGGCAGAGTGGGCGGGAATCTCATGCCCGGGTGCAGACTGACCCCGTGCCCCTGCCTCTGTCTATTTCTAACCTCCCTGGCCCTTCCCCCTGCCACGTCAGCCCTGCTGCCAGAGGGGGGGAGTGGCCAGGGGGGACGCAGTCCACACTCACAGGTAAGGGGAGCCTAGTCCCTCTGGGCACAGAGCCCTGTCACCGAGGGCTCAAGGCTACTTTTCTGGGTTATTTTGAAGCGAGCGACACTGGGGAACATTTAGGGGTCTTCCCAAACACAGAGAGAACATTTAGGGGTCTTCCCAAACACAGAGAGAACATTTAGGGGTCTTCCCAAACACAGAGAGAACATTTAGGGGTCACACAGAACATTTAGGGGTCTCCCCAGACACAGTAAACCCCACACACACAGATCCCAAAACCTCTGCCTTTCCCAAACTGCAGGCGGAGGGTCAAGATTTCAGGTGTTTAAATAAAACGTTGATACCCGGAGTGTTTGTCTGGCTTTTATTGTAACTTACATAGTTACATCGTAGATGAGGTTGAAAAAAGATGTAGGTCCATAAAGTTCAACCTATGCTAAATTTAGACAACAGATACTTTATCCTATATCTATACTTACTTATTGATCCAGAGCAAGGCAAACAAAAAAACCCATTAAGGGGAAAAATGAATTCCTTCCTGACTCCAAGAATTGGCTATCGGATTAATCCCTGGATCAACATCTTTCCCATGTACTGTATACTTATTTGGTATATCCCTGTATACCTTTCCCATCTAAAAAGATATCCAACCTTTTTTTGAACAAATCTATTGTATCTGCCATCACAGTCTCCATGGGTAATGAATTCCACATTTTAACTGCCCTTACTGTAAAGAACCCTTTCCTTTGTTGCTGGTGAAATTTCCTTTCCTCCAACCTTAAGGGATGGCCCCGAGTCCTTAGTACTGCCCGTGGGATGAATAGGTCTTTTGAAAGCTCCATGTATTGTCCCCGAATATATTTGTACTGCATATAGTTATCATATCGCCTCTTAGATGCCTCTTTTCTAATGTAACTAAAAATAATTTACTGATGCAGCCACCAGTATTAGAACACATACCAGAGAAATTCCTTGGAGATTCTGGGGTATCTCACAGTAATTGACTCAACATTTCTGTAAAATTCTTAATGGCCCATCGGATTGACACAGCAGGGGTCCCTGCAGTCCCATTCAGTTTGCAGGGACCCCCTGCGGTGATAATCCTATGGGCCATTAAGAATCTCACAGAAATATTGAGGCAATGTTGAGGCATTTACTGTGAGACTGCCCCAGAAAATACCCAGGCAGAGTTCTAATACTCGTTGCTGCATCTGTAGCTAGCCTCTCCTCATAAGTTAGATTGTCCACCCCCTTTATTAATTTGGTGGCTCTTCTCTGAACTCTCTCTAGTTCCATAATGTCTTTTCTTAGGATTTGGTGCCCAAAATTGTACTCCATATTCAAGGTGTGGTCTTACTAGTGCTTTGTAAAGGGGCATAATTATGTTTACTTCCCTTCCATCCATTGCCCGTTTGATAAAAGAACACGGAAATCACCAGGCGCTCCTGAGGGTGTTCCAGGTAGGGAAAAATGACATACAATGGTGAACCAACAATAAGGGTGAGGCAACAATAAAAAGAAAAAAGGAGAAAATAAAATATACAACCAGTGTTCAATTGTAGCTCAACCTTCAATGGATCTTCCTTGTTGATCCTTTACTAGTTGCAGTGTCGAGAAGTCAGGGAGCGCAGTACACCGGGTGAACATAAAGGGACAAAGCATCACACAGATGATAGTGCAACACTGTGTGATGAAATTATGATAACCCTATAACTATAATGGGGACATGGAGAGAGGACAATAAAGAATTGCTGCACGGATTGAAAGGACAACAAATGGATTTAGTGAGCAAACATCATGGAACACACAGATGCAATGGGAACTTACAAGAAAGCCCCAAAATCAGGCAATTGGAATAGAGCTCAGTCAGTGTCCGTTGTGGGAGGTAAAAAACCTGTGAGTGATGAAACCGATCCCTGAGGTACTCCACTCACGACTTTAGCCCAACCTGAAAAAGTTCCATTTATGACAACCCTCTGTTGTCTGTCCTTTAACCAGTTTTCAATCCAGGTGCATATATTATTACTGAGTCCAATTTTCTTTATTTTGTACACCAACCTCTTGTGTGAAACCGTATCAAAAGCCTTTGCAAAATCTAAGTAGACCACATCAACTGCATTACCCTGGTCTAAATTCCTACTTACCTCCTCAAAGAAACAAATAAGGTTAGTTTGGCAAGATCTATCCTTCATAAATCCATGCTGACTATTACTAATAATTTTGTTTTCCATTAGGTATTTCTGAATATTATCCCGTATTAAACCTTCAAGTAGTTTCCCTACTATTGAAGTCAGGCTTACAGGTCTGTAATTTCCCGGTTGTGATCTAGCTCCCTTTTTAAATATAGGCACCACATCTGCTTTACGCCAATCTTGTGGTACTGAGCCTGTGGAAATGGAGTCCTTGAATATTAAATATAATGGTTTGGCTATTACTGAGCTTAACTCCTTGAGAACTCTTGGCTGTATGCCATCGGGGCCAGGTGCCTTATTTACTTTCATTTTTTCAAGTCGCTTATGAACTTCTTCCTCAGTTAACCAATTGCTCATTAATGTGGAGGTTGTGGCTTCCTCCTGCGGCACTACTATTGAATTTGATTCTTCCCTGGTAAACACAGAGGCAAAGAATTTGTTTAATTCCTCAGCTTTTTCCTTATCTCCAATGATCTGCCTACCCATCTCACACTGAAAGGGTCCTATATTTTCTTTTCTCATTTTTTTGTTATTAAGGTACTTAAAGAACTTTTTAGGGTTGACCTTACTTTCTATTGCAATCCTTTTTTCATTATCCATTTTTGCTAATTTGATTGCCCTTTTGCAATTTTTGTTACATTCCTTATAATCCTGATACGATGTCTCTGTCCCTTCTGACTTAAAGAATCTAAACGCCTTCCTCTTCTTGTCCATTTCCTCCCCTACCTGTTTATTTAGCCACATTGGTTTTGAGTTATTTCTTTTATACTTATTACCCAAGGGTATACACTGATAAGTGTGCTTTTCTAACAATGTTTTAAAGACTGCCCATTTATCTTCTACATTTTTCCCTGCAAAAACATCATCCCATTGTATTACTACTAGATTAGACCTCAGTTTATTAAAATCTGCCTTTCAAAAGTTTAAGGTCTTTGTTAAACCCAAGTACAGGCATACCCCGCATTAGCGTACGCAATGGGACCGAAGCATGTATGTAAAGTGAAAATGTACTTAAAGTGAAGCACTACCTTTTTCCCACTTATCGATGCATGTACTGTACTGCAATCGTCATATACGTGCATAACTGATGTAAATTACGCATTTGTAACAGGCTCTATAGTCTCCCCGCTTGTGCACAGCTTCGGTACAGGTAGGGAGCTGTTCAGGACGTGAAACAGGCGCATGCGTGAGATGCAGTTTGCCTATTGGGCGATACTGTATGTACTTACTCGCGAGTGTCCTTAAACCGGGGTATGCCTGTAATCTGTTTTTGATAATTTATTTCAAATGAGACCATGTTATGATCACTGTTACCCAAATGTCCCAGGACTTGAATATTTGTTATTACCTCTACATTGTTTGATATGAACAAATCCAGTATTGCCCCTCTCCTGGTTGGTTCCTCAATAATTTGGGTCATATAATTTCTCCTGAAGTCTGTCACCGATACAGGTTATCCATATGATCACTTCTCTGTGTGTATCCGACTGTCTCTTTTCTTATTAACCCTGAGTATGTCAGTCACTTGTTATACTAGATCTGTCACTTTTCATATTCCTTTTGTGTGTGTGTCTGTGTGTGTGTCTGTGTATTTGTGTGTGCGCTTATCTGTGCATCTGTGTTCGTGCGCATATTTATGCGTGCGTGTGTATCTGTTTATCTGTGTGTATATATATATATATATATATATATATATATATATCACAAACACAGTGTATACTATATAGAGAAAGAGAGAGAGAGAGAGAGAGAGAATCGAAAGTCAGATTTTTGTGTCTGCTACAATACAATTCTTTGTACACTTACCTCTGAGTGCTGCCTCTCTTTGCTGTTTCGCTGCCCTGATGGATGGCAACGTAATATATACATGTTTCAAAAGTATATTTGAAAAATAGCACACAATACCCAACATTACGCATATTGTACAAGGATGCGGAATGCTCTGTGAACTTTTTTTGGTTAGGAAACCCCAGAATATGATTTTTAAATTCTGGGGAACCCCAACCCTCGCCCCCTGTCTGTCACCCTGTCTCCCTCATCCCTCACTGCCCCTTTTACGCTCCCTCTCCCACTCACACTCTCCCCCTTAAACTCCTTTTCTCCTTCACACTCTCCCCCTCACTCTCCTTCTCCCCCTCACACTCTCCACCTTATGCTCCTTCTCCCCCTCACACTCTCCTCCTTATGCTCCTTCTCCCCCTCACACTCTCCCCCTTACGCTCCTTCACCCCCTTACGATCCTTCTCTAGCTCTTACACTCCTTCTTCCCTCACGCTCTCCCCCTTACGCTCCTTTACCCCCTCACGCTCTCCCCCTTACGCTCCTTCTCCCCCTCACCCTCTCCTCCTTACGCTCCTGCACCCCCTCACGCCCTCCTCCTTTTCACATTCTCCCCCTTCACACTCTCCCCCTTACGCTCCTTTACCCCCTCACACTCTCCCCCTTACGCTCCTTCACCCCCTTACGCTCCTTCTCCCCTTACTCTCCTTCACCCCCTTACTCTCCTTCACCCCCTTACTCTCCTTCTCCCCCTTATGCTCCTTCTCCCCCTTACGCTCCTTCTCCCCCTTACGCTCCTTCTCCCCTTCACGCTCCTTCTCCCCCTCACACTCTCCCCATTACAATCCTTATCCCCCTCACACTCTCCCACTTTCGCTCCTTCTCCCCCACACGCTCCTTCTCCCCGTCACGCTCTGCCCCTCACACTCTCCCCCTTCGCTCCTTCTCCCCTCACACTCTCTCCCCCCTACGCGCCTTCTCCCCTCACACTCTCCCCCCCACGCTACTTCTCCCCCTCAGACTCTCCCCCTTTCGCTCCATCTCCCCCTCACTCTCCCCCTCACTTTCCCCCTTACACTCCTTCTCCCCCTCACACTCCTTCTCCCCCTCACACTCTGCCTTACGCTCCACTATCCCCCTTACGCTCCTTCTCCCCCTCACACTCTCTCCCTCAAACTCTCCCCCTTACGCTCCTTCTCCCCCTCACACTCTATCCTTCAAACTCTCCCCCTTACGCTCCTTCTCCCCTTCACCGTCTCCGCCTTATGCTCCTTCTCACACTCACTCTCTCCCCCTTATGTTCCTTCTCACACTCACACTCTCTACCTCATGCTCCTTCTCCCCCTCACTCTCCTCCTTGCGCGCATGCACCCACACTTGCCCACTTACACATACACACACACGCACACACACACTCTCACACTTACACACAGAATGGGCAAATGCACTATTATCCATATCTCGATAATAGTAATTTTGCCCATTACTGTGCTGTATGTGTTGAGGGGGGGGGGGGTTGTTGGGGGTAGAGGAGGTGGGTAGTAGAGTTGTTGTGTGTTTTTCTTTATTGTGGGTAGAGGGATTGGGTGAAGGGGGTAGTTCCCCCAAGGATAGATGTTTAGGCCTAGCAGGTGCTAGCAGCACTGGTTAACCCCTTCATTACCATAGCGGTTCCGCAAGTTAACTCCTCCCGCAACCTTCCAGGCAGGCTTAATTACCCTCCCTGGGGCTACTACCCCCTTCATCCACCGCCTCTGCCCTCAATAAACCGGCTATTGAGGTTGAATTCCTTCATTGCATTAGCGGCTAGCCACTAAGGAAATGAAGCTGTTTTAATAAAAAATGTAATACTAGTGCACGTGAGCAGGAGGTCTCCGGAGCAGAACTGCGTTGACTTGAGGTCCGGGAACCCCTGCTGCCTGAGATACAGGCCCCGTTATGGGGTGCCGGTATCTCGTATGCATTTAAATCCCACGGTCATGTGACACGAGACATTTAAATGCATAGGAGATACATGCACCCTATAACGGGGCCTGTATCTCAGGAAGCAGGGGGTCCCGGACCTCAAATGTACGCGGTTCTGATCCGGCGTAATAGAACAAGTGAGTTGCTTTATTAAGGCTACTAGCATAGGCCCCTATATGGGACTGCAAGGGAGAGTCAAACGGACCATTCAGGTTCCTTAGATAGGATTAATTAAAGGGAAGTACCACTGTCCATTAGTGTGACATGGAAACGGGCCTTGAAGGGGTCTATTACTCCGAAACGTTGCTAACATTACGAAGCAACGTTGCGTTGCAAAGATTGTTACTGTTTGAGTGGTGTGGACAATTGGTTTAACCGTCAAACCTCCCATACAGCACCAGGACATGCTTATGAGTGAGGAATACATTTGCTCACATTACTATCCTCTGTATCACAGGCATGGGCGGAGAATACCCCTCAACAGAAACGTGGAAGTAGCACTTTACAGGTAAATGGGAATCACTGAGCTGTGAATCAGCCGCACATATAGTACTTTTAGCTGTTGTACAGGACACTATTTATAGAATAGTACGTTACGGTATAACAGGGTACTTGGCCTGGGGAGGGGGTATAACGGGGTACTGGACCTGGGGAGGGGGGATTACGGGGTACTGGGCCTGGGAAAAGGGGTATAACAGGTTACTTGGCCTGGGGAGGGGGTATAACGGGGTACTGGACCTGGGGAGGGGAGATTACGGGGTACTGGGCCTGGGAAAAGGGGTATAATGGGTTACTGGGCCTGGGCAAGGGGGGTATAACGGGGTACTGGGCCTCATTTATAATGGGGTACTGGGCCTGGGGAGGGGGAATAACAGGGTACTGGACCTGGGGTATAACGGGGTACTTGGCCTGAGGAGTGGGGTATAAGTGTCACAGGAGCTCTTGCGATACAGAGTATCACTGTCCTGGTTACACACACATTATGTCTCCTGCAGGTCGGGGAGCACACGGAGGTGAAGCCGTTTGGCCTGTCAGCTTGGTACCCTGAGAGCTCCAGTTCCAGCTCAATAGTATGGGAGGATGAAGCAGATGAGAAGTGTGAGGAGGCTGACAAAGAGGAGGTATAACTGGATACTGGGACTGGGTATAACGGGGTACTGAACCAAGAGAGGGGTGTATCACGGGGTACTGGGCCAGTGTATGGGGTTTAACAGGTACTGGATATGGGGAGGTGGGTATAACTGGGTACTGGATCTGGGGGTATTACAGGGTACTGAGTCTTGGCAGGGGGTTATAACGGGGTATCATGGGTTCTGGGGCAGGTGGTATAAGGGGTACTGGGCTTTGGGATAAGGGTATAATGGGGAACTGGGCTTGGGGATAAGACAGGGTACTGGGTCTGGGGAGGTGGGTGTAATGAGGTACTGGGCCTGGGGGTATGAAAAGGAAAGAGTGACAGTGGGAGTGTAAGAGGGGGTTGAGAGCGAGGTGGTGTGTGAGAAGGGGGCAGTGTAAGAGAAAACGGGGGGAGGGGGTTCTCGCAAGGTCGCAGACACGTGGGTAGGGCGGCCCGGTGGAAGCTCTAGTCCTGGGCCTCAGGAAACCTGTCTGTGGCCCTGGTCATAGAAGCTGAGTAACATGTAGAAAGGACACATGTATGTTCAGAATGAGTTACCATGGTATGCTGAGAGGCATCATAGCAGGTAATACTGTGCGCTGCAAGGTCAGGGAGAGGAAGGGTCCGATTGGGGAGTTGGAAGGGTCCAGAATATCTCTAAAAGCATTGTCCTTCATACAGATCGGAGGCAGAGAGGGGATAAGAACGCAGCCGCAATTCAGCCAGGAGGAGCAAACAATGGCTGAAAAGGAGGAGCCACCTCGGGTGAAGATGGTGAGTGTACAAATTGCTGTCACTGTGCAACTCTTCCAATGACCTGCAAATTAATGCAGAGAAATAGTGACACGTGTTTCTAACACGTTAAGCGCCAAAGGGGAACTCAACAGCTGTTGGAGAAGTTAAGGGAGTTACTAACACAAACTCAGTATAAATTCTAGTTATTTAGTTATTCCTTTTTTTATTTTAAACACGTACAACCAACATATGTAACAGTATTCACATTAAAGGGCAGAGTGGGCGGAATCTCATGCCCGGGTGCAGACTGACCCTGTGCCCCTGCCTCTGTCTATTTCTAACCTCCCTGACCCTTCCCCCTGCCACGTCAGCCCTGCTGCCAGAGGGGGGGAGAGGCCAGGGGGGACGCAGTCCACACTCACAGGTAAGGGGAGCCTAGTCCCTCTGGGCACAGCGCCCTGTCACCGAGGGCTCAAGGCTACTTTTCTGGGTTATTTTGAAGTGAGCAACACTGGGGAATATTTAGGGGTCTTCCCAAACACAAAGAAAACATTTAGGGGTCACACAAAGGAACATTTAGGGGTCTCCCCAGACACAGCAAACCCCCCACACACAGATCCCAAAACCTCTGCCTTTCCCAAACTGCAGGTGGAGGGTCAAGATTTCAGGTGTTTAAATAAAACGTTGTTACCCGGAGTGTGTCTGGCTTTTATTGGAACTTCTCCTGAAGTCTGTCACCGATACAGGTTATCCATATGATCACTTCTCTGTGTGTATCCGACTGTCTCTTTTCTTATTAACCCTGCGTATGTCTGTCACTTGTTATACTAGATCTGTCACTTTTCATATTCCTTTTGTGTGTATCTTGTGTGTTTGTTTTCATGTGACACTGTATCTCTGTGTCTGCTCCGTCTCTCACTGCTACAATCCTAAAAATGTAGGTGTGTATGTGTATATGTGTGCATGTCTGTGTGTGTGTGTATGTGTATGTGTGTGTGTGTGTATATATATATGTAACCATGCTGTAAAATGGTTGCAGTCATCTCTCCTGCTGGCAGTAAGGCCTGGTAAGTTATGGGCATGCCAGCAGTAATTATGGAGGTTTGCCCTCACACCCTGGTGAGGTGCCCTATGTATGGATGGGAGTGGTCACAGGCTCTGACTCCCTGTTTGGTGATGTCAGAGTTGTGTCAGCCCCCAGAGGATACATAAGGCACAGCACTTAGTCAAAAGTTAGTTCTAGTCCTAGTTCTAGTCCTAGGGCCTCATGCAGTAAGCGTTGATAAGGGATTTATCGCCATTTTATAGGCAAAATTGGGTTTGAGATTCAGTAAGCGCCGATAAGTGCTTGATTTCGCCAGGTTTCGGAGCCGATTATTTTGTTATGGCCAGTCGGCTGCCGATAAGCCTGTTTTCGCCACTGATCGCCACTTTTTTAAATCGGCTGGATTCAACAAAAAAAAACAGCTTATCGGGCCTGATCGGCACTACGAAATTGAGATGTTATGGCCAATTTCTCCCGCCAACTAAAGTTGGCAGTTTGGAGGGGAGAACGATCGCTAAGGCTGCCGGAACGGCACTTAGAAAAAAAAAATCTTCTGTACATCAATGGAGTCAATGGAGCGGGGACGTATAACAGTATAGTACTGTTTACGTTTCATTGCTCACAATACAAACGTCATTTGCATTACAGTGTGGGGGCATTCCCTGCATTGTGTCATAGCTGACGTGTATTATTTGCATAACATTATACTTTTACATGTTTGCAGCATTTGCGGGTCACATTACTCATCATGTGATGATGTGCCAAGGGAAAATACTATACTCAACTCTTAAAGGAGAACCTCACATCATATCACACATTTTACTGAACTGAGCGACAATTATTTACATGATGTTACACATGTCACACATGTCACACATACACCGTATATTCATCTTCCTTTACATTACACAATGCTTGTAATGTGACACGCATCTTTAAACGTTCATGTACATCTGTCTTCTCATGTTTACATCTAGTTTTGGGTCCTCCCTATTTTCATGACGTCACTTATTGGACGCTCAATCACATTGCATGTTTACATTGTAACCGTAGCATTACAAGCACTTCAACCTAACTTATACACACATGTACAGTAATTCAGCATTGGGACACCTTGTAAACTCATTCTATAGCAACTATCCTCATTACACAAATGCAAGCATATGCACACGACTATTCATTGTTGTCAACATGTCACAATAACATGCCTAATTACACATGTTACACAAAACTTTTCCCACGTCAATCTCAGCCTTTTTGCCTAATTACATGACTGACTGTTGCGTTCACAAGTGTTACATGCATTGCACATGCAACTATTTATTTGCAAGCAATGTTTCTACAAAGGTTCACGTCACATCATTGCCAAATATCATCATTCCCTGCAGAATACACACAACAAATACTTATAACAAGAACTGCACACAGCTTGCCACAGAAGTACTTTATTATGTTAATGTAACAACTTGCATTTTACTATGTCACCTGACATCATCACATACCTATTTAAAGGACGCCCATTACCTGCTCATTCACAGCTACTCATTTCAAAATGTTGAGATTGTTTAGGAGACGGAGGAACATTCTTTTCTATGACATGCTTGATGATGAAGAGAATCATATAGGGCAAGGGAGGGACACACCGAGGGACAGTGACAGGGACAGTCACGCGGATACGACAGGGACAGGCCGAGGGACAGGTAGAGGGACAGGAGATCAGAGGAGAAGACAGAGGAGACAAGTTGTGCCTCGTCCGCGTCTGTACAGGGAGAGAACCCTGTTAGATGGGATGAGTGAGGAGGAGATTGTAAGTCGCTATCGTTTGAGTTCAGCAGCAATCTTAGCTCTTTATCAGGAGATAAGGGGAGATTTAGATTTTTTCACAGCCAGAGGTCGTGCAGTCCCTGGGCTTGTTAAAATGCTGTGCTCATTACATTATCTTGCTTCCGCGTCATACCAGACAACTGTGGGCATAGTGGGCGGGGTCTCGCAATCTACATTCTCGCGGGCCTTGACCCAGTTTCTCTATGCACTCAATAGACGCGCTAGGAATTATATTCATTTTCCTACAGAGGCAACAGAGTGGCTGGAAGTCAGGACTGGCTTTTATAATATAGCAGGGATACCATGTGTGCTGGGTGCAATCGATTGCACACATGTTGCTTTGATTGCACCTAGTCAGAGTGAGCATGTGTACCGCAATCGTAAGCACTACCATTCACTCAATGTACAGGTGGTATGTGATGCGACGATGAGGATAATGCATGTGGTACCCAAATTCCCTGGTTCCAGTCACGATTCCTCTATCCTGAGGAACTCTTCAGTCTTCCATGCGTTCGAAGAGGGACATTTTGAACATGGTTGGCTGCTGGGTGAGTACACATTTACATGTTCTAACACAAAACACTTTTTTATTTAGGAATGTTGGCATTGTACAATTTGATCACTAATGTCAGCTTATGTGTGCTCCATTCATTATAGGTGACTCAGGATACGGAATTAGGCCGTGGCTCTTGACTCCGGTGCTAAACCCTCAAACTCAAGCAGAGGACAGGTACAATGCAGCCCATATATCTACAAGATCTGTTATAGAGAGGACATTTGGCCTACTCAAGACCAGATTTAGGTGTCTGGACAGAACTGGTGGGGCTCTTCTATACAAGCCTCAAAAAGTGTCTGATATTATCCTTGCCTGTTGCATGTTGCACAATGTTGCACTGAGGCACAATGTACAGTCAGACCTAGCTGAGCCTGTGGTAGACGAGCATCCCACCCATGTAGCTGCTGAAAATGAACAAACAGCCAGTGGTGGCCAGACACGCCAGAATCTCATCAATTCATTTTTTTCTTGTAAGTAAAAACATATATGTTCCAAGTTCTACTTTTATACTTACATTATGTTATCTTAACAATAATGTTTTTTTATATACCCTTCTGGTAGGACACAGATGAATATGGGTTGCACACCTTTCTTCTCTCTGCTGTGTGCACAAAGGGATGTGGCACCGGTATGTTATTGTTGCACAGGTTATATAATCCCTCTTCAATTTTACTTTAGTTGTGTGTATGTGAATAAAACTGGGGTAACAAAGCACTAATATTTTAGCATTGTGTTGTTCCTTATGCTAACACAATACACATATTATGCCCATACTCATTCATGCTTCTAGTATGCTTACATACAATGTTATTGGTGCAGTGTAACATGTACATCCATATGATGTGTACACCAGCCTGATTTACATTTTGAATGTCATGAAATATACATGTTGTTGCACATTTAACACCAAATACACACTTTGCTGTGTTGTTTACGGTACTGAAGATGGCATGTCAATGTTTGCAATTTATATATTGTTCCTTTGCATTATAGGTATATCTCCAGTATGACTGATCATGGTATGTATATTTGCTGACATCTCTCATAAGATGTGCCTACATCAATCTTCCTATAATTATTTGTAGTAAAAACCCAACATATTGGTTTAAACACAAATGTTACATATATGTACTTTCTGTATTATGTATATGCATTTAGCTACTCTTGAGCTTTCATGTGCATTGTATTAGAAAATGATTACTCACATTTCATCACATTTTATGTATGTTTCCTTATAAATTCCATTAATGTAATATAGAGGTGTTTGGAGACAAGGGGATAACTGTAGTTATTTCTTTACTTACGGGAGATCATTCATCACGGATGAAATTGACTGATCATAAAACTCCATGCATGAATGCCTGCAATCACAACAATGCGTACTACATCTTATATTTAGCAATGTTGGTGTTTTGTAATGCTAGGAATTAATAGTCAACATTAATTTAAATTTGTGACATGTGTATGTATAAGTCACACGTGTGTGGATGTGTCCTACATGTACCAAGTGTTAAACTGTTAACAGAGAAGACAAATTTGTCGCTAATGTTACTGTCATTTAGCATTTATAATTTACCAATATGACAATGTTGGTAATATTTTTGGAATATAAATCACGTCACTTCATCATTATCATGATGTTAATTATCACGTATTCTCACAATTGTAACGTCAATCACGTGCACATTAGCATAGACACACTTTGTAACACAACTGTTTGTGTCTGTATCAATTTGTGTAGGATCCATGTGTAACACCGACAAATGATAACACCAGCTTTATTATGGTAGCTTATATCATCATATTGACTATACTATGTATTTTTAGAACGTTTAATAAACACAGTAATCTATAGTTAGTTAGGTTAATGAAATATACACAGAAACGTACTTCATTACATGATGTTGATGTCATAATCAGAACATCATGCATTGTAGGGGACCACAACATCTGGCCAATAACATTATTTGCTACTGTCCCAAACCATTTTATCAACATACCCATGTAACAAGAGATTTTTAACAAGAAATGGCTAGTTGGTTGTAAGTGTCCTTTACATTGGGAGAAGGAGTGGCTCAGTGAGTAAAGACACACACTGGCACTGAGATTTTGAAGCAGGGGAGTCTGGTTCAATTCCCGGTGTCGGCTCCTTGTGACCTTGGGCAAGTCACTTTATCTCCCTGTGCCTCAGGCGGCAAAAAATAAATTGTAAGTTCCACGGGCCAGGGACCTCAGCCTGAAAAATGTGTCTGTAAAGCGCTGTGTACAACTAGCAGCGCTATACATGAACATGCTCATATTATAATTATTATTATTATTGTTACATAGTTTCGACAGTCATACGTTCCATTACACAATAGAATTCACAAATGTGTTAGCAGAGTGGGAATGGTTGTTATATATAAAACACACCATGCCATAAAATGATAGTAGTCATTAAAGAACACTCAATAAAAATTCATGAGGCACTATTTTGCAACATCATTATGTTAATTAAGTGCTTATGCAATATAGGCATAAGGGTATCACATTTTTAATTGTTTGTTAATAAGCGCTGCAAGCAATATAAAATTAGTTCCATATGTAGTATAGTAGTCGGTGGCTCCTCCTCACAATCATCTCATATAAAGGTAGACTCTTCTGAAATCATACATTGATCCGATTGTATATTCCCCGACATCTCTGAAATACAGCAAACACATGATGGTCAAATATGGCACCTTACTATATATGTATCCGTGACAACGCATTACACAGCTCTATATGATTGTGTACATACACACGTCACTCACTTATATGTTAGAAGTACAAGTGTACATCAGTATGTAATGTTTCTTTAAATTTGTAGCAGGCATAACTATGTATATGATGTGAACGTTGCCTGTATACTGAAAAATGTGCGCGCACATCTTAGTGTGCGCACGCACTTCACGCTTGGCTGCACTAACTGTTAGCGCATGCGCAAAACAAAGCGTACGTTGTGCGTTCAATACATCTTGAAAATACCATTAAACATAAAATCTTTATTTCAAATACAATGAATACGAAACTACATTCGTTCTAAACGAGTACATCTGTATTCTTTTTAAACAGACGTGTTTGGACAGAAAGGACGGCCGATAACACAATGCGCAAATGCAATACGTGTGACGTCATGTTAAACCAGCGTGAAACGCACGCTAACACTCCTCCCACTCAATTAACATTCGGCTAACGCCCAGTTGACGCCTACAAACACTGAGCCGCACACATGACACACTGCAGTTACCGTTACTATAACAAAACATGACAGCCAATAGGCTTTGAGGCGCGCACGTCGCTTGGGGGCGGGACTTACATCCGTAATCCTTTTTAAGGACGCCTTGGGCCATGACAAGGGTCCCACGTCATACGTGGGGGACCCGCTTTTAAATGTTGCATGATAACAAAACAGGTATGTGTTAGAGTTATGTTAAAATGTTGCTAATATGGTTAAAGGGATAGGAAAGTACGTATATTTATTCCGTCAGCAATGTGTACTACTCTTTCAGGTTATACTATATTGTATTCGGCAACAATTTCTTTGTGATCGCTACATGTTATGCAGTCTGCAATGTTACGCTGTATCCACGCATTGAAAGGGAAAATGGTGGTTAAAAAAAAAAAAAAAAAAAACATTTAAACGCACAGTCAACGCATAACGGTTGTTATATTTACCATTCTTCTAGAATTAACTCTTCGTCTGGCTGCAACTGCTCGCTCCAGAAATGCAAGGCATTTTCATCCACGCTTGACCCACCCGCTGAATCCAGTATGACACACATCTCCTCCATGAAGCGCTCATAGGAATCGCCACTGCTTTCTTCAAACAATTGGTCGGGAGGTAGGTTCATTTCTTCGGGTTCCCATTCCAATGCATTTTCAGCTGAAAGGCTTGGTACATAATCATAGTACTTTTGTTGTTGTACAATGTGGGTTTCAGGAATGGAGGGTGCAGATATTGCAGCAGGTATCGATTCACACGGAACAGTAGTAGCGGATCCATTGCTATTGGCATTAGGAATAAATATGCCTTTCACAACAATATATGTGCCCTCTTTCAGGGTAAAATGCTTTTCCTTTGCAATCTTCCAGAAACCATAGGTGTGTTCTAGCTTATCCTGCACACGTTCAAAAAAGTCATTAGTTGATAAAGTGAATCTTATTGAGGAATTAAAATTCCGCGCATGCCTACGGTCTTGGTAATAAGGATATTTAGCTCGAATCAAATCATAGATTTGGCGTGTGCTTGCTTTGTGTCCGCGACTGTTCAAAATTGCTTCTGAAACCATGTACTTATAACCTAAGAGGGGATTCATATGGTTAACGAATTCATCAGCCATGTCAGAGTAGCACAAAAGATGTGTGCAGTTCTGTGTTCTTTGCTCATCAAAATGATTCTGCTCAATGGCTAACAAATTCCTGTATTTCGTTTTCAAGGTCAACAAAAGTAACTACTTTTACTCCTTATTTCAAACGCCAATTGGATGTGTCCTTTTAATTGGTTTAACTTTAGTGGTTAGTGATAGGTGAATGTGGGAAAAACATGTATCATTTTTTTATCTCGTTTGTGAAAACATTCCTACACTTTTATTTCAGTAACATTGAGTTTTCTAGAAAAATAACAAAGAGCACTGTGTGAAAATAGTGCTTAGACAGCCATATCAGTAAATACACACACCTGCAAAATGAAATGTTTTTTTCCCACATACATTTCTGTGTGTATTTGAAATTCTGGTTAACTACTTGTCTGCATGAGTTTAAATACGTGTGTATCTATATATATATAAATATATCTCTCTCATAAAAATATATATATATATATATAAAGTGTATATTGTACTACTGCACCGACACACTTTATTCGAGCAAATACCCAGTATGTACCTGGCAGATACCTGGAATGCGCCGCTCCTCACCTCTGACAAGCCCCGTTGTGTTTGCCTTCCCAGCCTGGGTTCATGCCTGGCTGACGGGCGGCTGATCTGTTAAATGATAATGATTAGGATTTAATAGGCTGCAATGCTTCGCGTGTCTACCAGATGGCATAAATTCATGAATTGTAATGCAGTATATATATATATATTGTGCAGTATTGCAGCCAGCGGGAATAAAATGCTTCAATCCCTGCTTGGAAAATACCTCAATGCACTCGGGCAGAAAACAGTCACAAACCTCAATACACCCGGGTATACCCGAATTCGTGGGACTAGCCCAGCTCGAATAAATTGTGTCGCCAGTGTATATGTATAGTGTGTGTGTGTGTGTGTGTGTATATATATATATATATATGTATATATGTATATATATATGTATATAAAACTCTGAAACATAGCCTGGCCACGTTCCGTTGCATGCCGATCGCACAGGCACATGTTCCAAACAGGGGCGACAATAGGAACAAACTGTTATTGCAAATGGAAGCAAGACTCATATATAATCTGAATACGGTGACCCCAAAGGGTCTTAATGAGGACCTTAATTTGGGATGTTTTCTATAATTGGCCTTTTTTATGATTGGCCTTTCATTTACTGTAGTTCTGCTGTTCCTTACTGCATGCACATGAAACGTACGGTGCGCTGCTGCTGCAGTCATTGTTTGTATTATCTTCCTGCCTGCTGTCTCAGTCTCTCTGTGTGTGACTCTGGGATATAGGGTATTGTAGGGTAGTAGTATGTATAGATATCAGACACGGCGTGACTAAATTGTTTTTAGTTTTCTTTGTGTAAATATGTATATCCCTCGTGTGTTCACATATCCCTTTCCTTTTGTGTTAGTATGGATGGTTTCTATGTTACACTGTTATGTTTGATGAGCCTTGTCCCATAGGATTGATCCAGTTTATTGATGTGCAGTAAGAGGGTTTTTTTGGCTACATTACCAGTTGTCATTTATGGGAAGCATTACTCCCTTTTTTTTTTTTTTTTTTTTTTTTATTTCTCTCTCCCCATAGTTTGCTATATCATTATTTCCATTTTTTGGGTTGATTGGTGCTTTGTTGCTGCCTGTATAGACAGCCTAAGGCTGTCCTTCACTCTTTCTGCATGCCCCATTGACTCTAGCTTGGGAATAGCCAGGTACGCCACCTAGTGGTCGTTCTGGCAGGCAGACAAGCTGCAAGACTGACCTTACTATAGGGTAGATACATAGTAGCAGTGAATGAAGGCAGATCAGTGAGGTCATTACCTTCACAGACACCCCCTCCAAGATGGCGACGGCTCATCACACACACCTGGCAGGTGATTTTTGCAGAGATTTGGATTGTAGGTAATGTGAGTCAGGTGTGTTTGTCACATGTGGTGAGGGTATATATATGCTTGTCTATCAGTCTGTCATTGCACCCCCTTGAGAAAGGTCCTATTCCAGGACCGAAACGTCGGATTGGGTGACTTATCTTTTTTATTCAGATGCCCAATACAGTTTTTCATGATTACTGAACCGAGTGCAGTCTTTCTTTACCGGACGAGAGAATGGTAATGTTGTTTTTCTATTATTTGAGACTAGCACCTGTCTATATGAACCAGTACATTGAGTGCAAGCTGTGATGTTGGTTTTTATATATATATATATATATATATATATATATATAAAAAAAATTATTTTATTTTTTATATTGCAGGAGTACACACAACATATTGATGGCAGTAAGTAGGCCTTGTATGAAACCTATTTAAATGGTGATAAACATGAGTGAATTAAGTAATAAACATTTGTTTGCACCCAATAATGTTAGAGGCTCACTTAGTATAGTTGTCAAACATTAGGCCTGTATTATTAAAATAGTGTGTTTTCACAAGGAAGCATGAAGTGTATGTTTTTTGTAAATACATCTATACCAGTTTAGATAGTACTATATATACACACACACACACACACACACACAGTGTGTGTCTGTGTGTGTGTGTGTGTGCATATATCAATACATACTACATATATTTTAGTATAAATTCAGAGATGTTCTTGAAACAAGAACACATAAATGATTAAAGGACAACATTACAATGGCCACCAAAGGTAAGTAATATTTAACACAAAATCCTGCTGTACACGTACAAGAAAGATGTTTGCAGTTAAATAGGTGCTTTTATAATTGCATGAAAATAATATGCACATGCAATAATTACATCAATTAACACACCCAAATGCAATGTTTTGCTGCAAAGTCAATGGCAGCTTCTCTAAACTTAGCAACTGGCTCCTGGTGGACCATTACTGAACAGACGATTAAAACATAAATATTTATAACACTATTCATTAATTAGGAGTGTTAACATTTCCAAAACTTCACGTGTACAAGAACATACTTGAAAGTTTGGAAACAACACAGTCTTCAGCATACATACAATAGTAATTAGATAATCTGAAGTCAACAAAACAAGGCCAAAGACATATTTTGAGAATTATAACATTTATTTTTTTTGTTCCTTTTGCGAGCGAGTAACAGGCCTGCTTGTTGTCTCTTGAATTTTCCTTTTTCTTTTGCCACCAACTTCAGGCACAACAGAGCCACTTTGAGTGGCCTCTGGCACTTCACGGGCAGGGCTTGTGGCCAGTGACTCACCTACAGGGCTTTTGGGCAGTGATTCACCTACAGGGCTTTTGGGCAGTGACTCACCTACAGGGCTTTTGGGTAGTGACTGTTCACCTACAGGGCTTTTGGGCAGTGACTCACCTACAGGGCTTTTGGGCAGTGATTCACCTACAGGGCTTTTGGGCAGCGATTCACCTACAGGGCTTTTGGGCAGCGATTCACCTACAGGGCTTTTGGGCAGTGACTCACCTACAGGGCTTTTGGGTACTGACTGTTCACGGACAGGGCTTGTGCCCACTGACACATGTGAGCAAGTTGGTAGACACTGCACAAGTGATGGTTGGTCTGTTTCATGTGTGTCTTGTTTTGTTTTTGTCGCCTCCTTTGTAGGTGTCTGCTGCTGAATTTGTACAGATGGTAGCGGTAGGATGTCATCAGGAACCTGCACAGCAATGTCTGCTACTTGACCGGTAACATTTGGGCCTGGTGAATGAATATCAGATGAATGTGGTGAAAACTGAGCTGCATGAACAGATCCTGCCTGTGAGGTGTTGAATTGTGGTACATTAGTCATTCTCCAGTAATTAGCTTGTGTTTGCTGAACAACTAATGCTTCGAATGAGGTGTTGATTTTTTGCAACTGTTTAGGCACTTCAATGAAGACTCTGTGGAGATGTGCCAATTGTGAAACTGTTTCTTCCTGCAGTGCAATCATCCTTTCCAGCACTGTCATCAGGTCAGAATGGCGACGATTTTCTGCTTCCACAATTTTTCCCTCAGAAGCTACAATTGCATCATATGTGGTATTTGCTGGACGTTTTGGCGGTAAAACAGTTTCAATTGGAACCTCTTCATGGTCACTTGCTTGTATTTGTGTGTCTATGGCGGCGGCGGCATCATCATCATCATCATCATCATCATAATCCTCTTCATCATGTTCTACAAATAAATGTACACATTATTAAATGGCATGTTAATCTCTGCTGTGTTACTATGTAATTCTACTGTGTCAAAAGAAACAACTAACATGTTTCCATACGTTTTATAACCTCACATTAAAAACTACCTTGACTTAAGAATAATGTTTGGACTCAGTATGAAATATGAGTGAATGAAAACTTGCTGTAAACTCACAACTCCTACATGATAGTTAACATCACTAACACAATACATGTTGCCTTACACTTCATTTTCACATACACTAAGTAATCGTATTTAAAGAACATGTGCAAAACAATTAATGAACATGACAACATAACATATAGAAGAGCACATATTATATGGCCACCAACTGATACACTCACCTTCTAGGTGTGTTGAGCTGGCTGACCCAGGTGAAGACACTTGTTCCCTCTCAGGTGACACATGTCCTTCAATGGCAACTATATATAACAATAACATAAGTTTTACATTTACATGTGTAAATATTGAACAAACAGTTATTGTATGTTCTGTATTTATGAGTACGTAACAGCATCAGTTCCTTAACCCAAAATGTGTGTGTGAAAGTGAACATAAATAGTTGTAATAACAATGTACATGCCTGTGTACTTAGAACTTTTGAGTTCCCTAACATAAAACATACTATGTTTCTGCAGTAATGCGTGAGGATAAATAGATAAAATTTGAACATAAAAATCATATGTTGTGTAGTGATATCAGTATCATAATGTACATAACTATCATGAGATGACCATTCACAATGGTTATCATGAAGGTGGTCATATTGCAAAAAGTGTTGTTTTTGGTAGAGGATATGTGTGGTACATTAATATAAGATGTGGCACACCTGAATGTGGCTGTGACTCAACAAGACAACACATGCAGTGTGTGATAATGTGTCGTTGATAGTAGTAGTTCAACTATAGATATGAGTGAACTAATGTGTGAGGTACGCTTTGATAAGTAATGAGTTGTTGGGGCATTTAGTAGCTAAAGTGAAGCTTTCAAATGAGTGTGATTAACTTCAGTTGTGCTAGTCAGGTTGTAAGAACGGTATTCCCTTCCCCAAAAAGCCTAATCAGCCACACCTTTCAATTACTTGAAACAGGTGAAAATGGTGTGAACTAAGTTGACCCTAAAATGAGGCTGTAATTAGTGTGTGTGCTGAACCCCACCCCCTCTGTTGAAGTGTATGCTGGGATGAGATATTAATTGCAGCTGCTTTAACACAATGGTAGATGAGCTAAATAGTCGTGTGCAGTTTTTAAGTTATGAAAACAATGACATAAAATATGATACGTGTGCCTCATTATGCTGTCTGTATATGACTTAAAGCAAAAATGGACCTTTTCATAAACAACTATAGATGTGTTAGTGCAAGTAATGTTTGTAGGCCGTTGCATGCAATATATTTGATGCATGCTTAAAATAGGCAGTAATGTCATGTTTGTCGGAGTAAATTAAATAAAATACACAATAATATTCTACATATTTATGTCCTGTACCTGTAGCTAGTAATAATTTCTGATTAACATGTGTTACACATGTGTACTACCCTGTTGTTCCCCATCTTCGCCCACCATCAATTGCTTCCACTGCAGCAATGCATTTTGGGAATTCACATGTAAATGAGCACACAATGGCACGTGCTATATTAGTTACTGCTTTTAGTAGGACTACAACATATATGTCTATTTTGAGATATATATATATACAGAATCAGACATATACATATATAGATGCAGGTATGCTTATATTGTGAAGACAGTATAAAAAGCAGTGTAAATATGCAAAATAACTGTAAGCAACGACACGCCTAGTACAGTAATATTTCTCACCTGGTGGAAATTGTGAGGGATAAATTCCTATATCACGGTCACCAGGTAAGCCTTCCACGACGACGGGAAGTAATTTTGCCCGAAGCAGCTCCTCCAATGGACTTAATATGAGACGTTGTGGTGTCGGCCCACCTCCAGTGCCAGTAGCATGCACGCGTTGGTGTTGTATTTTCTTTTTCAATTTGGACCTAATATCATCAAATCTCTTGTGACAATTCCGCTTGTCCCTCACATGATTCCCACACGCATTGACACCAATGACTATTGTGTCCCACATTTCTTTTCTGCTTGCTGAACTTGTCCGCCCTTGAAAAACATATAAAATATATGAGGTAAATTAATAATAATAGAAGCACCAGTTTCCTACACTGCTAGCTGTTCCAAGAGATAGCAAACATGCTGTTTTATGTGTAATATGTGAAGCACATGAGCATTCACATAAGGGTAGAGTTGCTCCGCGCTAACGTGGATATTGAAAGAAATCCCTCTTGCAGCCTGTAGTCTGAAGGGGCTTCCACAAGTCCCCTATAAGAGTGAGCTCCCACAAGGGGGGCTCACAAACAGAAAAAACAATAGGCAGACAGGCGCACTGAAGGGTATGATTGGTTTATTAATCTAAAACAGTGGACAAAGTATCCACTGATGCAAGGAATAACAATAAAGCAAATTATTACAAAATTGCGGCAAGATAATAACAAATAGGGGTTAAAAACGGGACTGGATAATACACTAGTATATTCGGTAGGGGCAGGGGGTAACCACAGGGTCTAGCTACGCACTACAGAATGGATCCGGACCAATCCGAGTACTTACCCAGCTAGAGACAAGGGGACCCGCTCCCACCGGCTGCAAAGAACTCCACAGGAACTGCCACCACGTGACCTCTACGCGTTTCGCACGTAGTGCTTCGTCAGGAGGTCACGTCATAGCGTTGTCCCTGGAGCTTAAGTAGAGAGCGGCAGCCAATGGATCTAGTGTAATTAGAGCAAGTAGGAACACATGTAATACAAAGCAGAGGCAAATAAAGTTCCCTGCAGCATGTGGGGAGGATTAAAAGCACATATTAGATAGGAGCAATGTTAAACAGGTCCCAATTTAGCTTTAAATAAATCCAAAATCATACCAGCATAACTGTAGTGAATGTAAACCAGTATATACTGATATGGACAATTTTAAGGTAAACATGTATTAAAAATCTGTTTAAAACATATATAGTTATTAAATACTAAAACATGTTATCTAAAAATACAAAAAATGCTTGGAAACCGTGTAAACACCTAATAATTAATTCATTAGAATTCGTTCTTTTAAGAATTCATTCTTTTAAGAAAGGGACCAATTCTATGTAATCATTTAAACCATGAGGAAACCTCGTTCGCATGGTATAGATCCAGAATTGCTCCCTTCTACTTAGGCGTAAATCTCTATTGCCTAGGCGTTGATTGGCGGTAATTACTTCAATGCCCATGAAGGAAATGCCACTAGGGTCACACTGATGGCAATCATGAAAGTGTTTTAAAAGGTGGGTTAGGGGCATGTGTTTATCAATTAATTTTTGCACATTTTTGATGTTCCTCATGTGTTCCATTACCCTCACTTTCATGCATCGTTTAGTTTTACCGATGTACTGTAACCCACATTGGCACTGTAAAATGTACACTACATATGTTGTGGAACAATTGATAAAGTGATTAACTTTAAAACTACGTTTTGTGGTAAAGGAAACAACCTCTTTTTTATTCATTAGGTTGGTACATATTTTACATTTACTACATTTGTAGTTGCCCTTCAGATCTAAATAGGATCTTAGTGTGCCCTTTTGACAAGAAACAGACTTCAATTGGCTAGGGGCTATTAATCCTTTCAGATTTGGAGCTTTTTTGTATACAATCTTTGGTTTCAACGACATCTCGGCACTCAACACAGGGTCTAGAGATAAAACCCTCCAGTGCTTAGCAATGGCCGATTGTATGGCCTTGTGTTTATCATTAAATTGTGTGATAAACACTGGGAATTTATTGCTTTGTTTTGGGTCATCTTGACTCACCCTCCCTGTTAGTGCAAGCTCAGTCGTGACCACTGGATTTAGATTGATAGACCCTTTTCTAAAGTCAAGTCTTTTATCTCTTTTTTTCTTATTTTTTTTTTTTTTTTTTTTTTTTAATAAATTCGTCCTTTTAACGAGATTGACTTTGTCAATGGCACGGTCAATCAGGTGTTTATCATAACCTTTCTGGATAAATCTTTCCTTCAGAAAGAGTACCTGATCCTGAAAATGTTCATCATTAGTGCAATTTCTTTTAAGACGTGCAAATTGATTAAAAGGGATATTAACAATCCAGGGTTTAAAATGGCAACTAGACGGATGAATGTAAGAATTCACATTAGTATCCTTGAAATATGTTTTGGTACAGATTGGCTCTGATTCGATGGTAATTTCAAGGTCCAAATAATGTACTGATGTTTCACTATTTTCCCCACTAAAACAGAGGTTACATGTATTCGTGTTTAATTGTGCAACAAACTCTAAAAGAGAGGCTTCTGTACCATCCCAAATGATGAGGATATCATCTATATATCTCCTCCACAGAATTAACTGTGGAGGAGGTGTCTCAGTAAGCGTGATTTTCTCCCACCACCCCATATATAAGTTGGCGAATGATGGAGCGAACTTGGTACCCATTGCGGTACCAAGTATCTGCAAATAAAATTCCGATTCGAACAAAAAGTAGTTATGAGTTAATATGAACTCAATGGAGCATAACAAAAAATCAATTTGTGTTTGTTTAATGAAATTACATGCCTCCAAAAAGTGCCTAGCCGCCATACATCCAGCCTGATGAGGTATGCATGTGTACAATGATTGTACATCTAGCGTGGCCAATCTATATCCGGTTTTCCACTTGGTTTGTTGTAATAGTTTAATAACCGCAGTGGTGTCTTTTAGGTATGACGGTAACTCAGTAACTAAGGGCTGTAAATAAAAATCCAAATACTGGGATAAATTCGATGTCATAGAATTTATGCCCGATATAATGGGGCGTCCAGGAGGATTCGAAGTCGATTTGTGAATCTTAGGTAGATGGTAGTATATGGGAATGGTGGGCGATGGAATATAAATGAACTCATATTCGGATTTTCTCAGTATACCCTTGTCAAGGGCCTCATCAAGTAGGACTTTAAGTGATAGGAGGAACTCCCCTGTAGGGTCCTTTTTCAATTTTTTGTATGATTTGGGATCCGACAGGAGTCTCTCTGCTTCTAAGCAGTAGTCTTTTTTGTCCTGTATGACAACTCCCCCTCCCTTGTCTGCTTCACGCACTACAATATCAGTATTAGTGCGCAAGTTTTTAATGGATAGGGATTCGCTC
The DNA here is from genome assembly GCF_040206685.1 of Ascaphus truei. Classification (NCBI taxonomy): domain Eukaryota; kingdom Metazoa; phylum Chordata; class Amphibia; order Anura; family Ascaphidae; genus Ascaphus; species Ascaphus truei. The sequence continues at coordinate 182,192 of NW_027457031.1, forward strand.
GCTGTCATATTGGACCGACTACGCTTCTTGATTGAGGCCGAGTTACAGATGTGTCTGAACTCTTGTTCTAATAGTTTCCCAAACAACTCGACATATTGTCCTCTAGAATAGTAAGGGTAAAAAAACGATTTGGGTTTATATCCAGAATGGAAAATTCTCGTGTCCTCAACAGTTTGACTATCTGTATGATTCTCACGAAACAAACTTTCCAGATCCCTATATGTCTGTTGTTCTATAGGGTCGCTGTATAGATTAGTGGCTACTGGTAAAGGTTCCATTATATTGTTTTCTATTTCCTTACAATTGGCAAAGTGCCTATGCAATGTCAGTTTTCTCAGATACTTCTGAAGGTCTATGAATAATTCAAACTCCGAAGGGTTTGCTGTCGGAGCGAATGTTAGACCCTTAGACAAGACATTGCATAGTTGTAAGTCAATCCTAAGGGAAGAGAGATTAAAGATACCTTTTGATCTTAGTGTCTCCGGACTCGGGTATCTCTCCTGTGTTGGGGGCTTCTTCCCCCCCCTTTTTCCCCTTCTGTATATGGTCTTGTTAAAGTGGTTGACCTTGTTTGGGGCCTCGACGGGGGGTTGTCTGGTTTCTGGTCTAATCTTCTCTGATGATGTTTTTCTCTCCCTTGAAAAAAATGGATTGATTTATCAGCATCATTAACAGTTTGTAAATCTCCCAACTGTTGAAATCTATTAGACAACTCAAAAGGATGTGGATTGATGTCTTCTCTTTCCCGGTTTGGGTAATTATCTGTATTTTTACCCCGGGGTTTATGGTTAACCGTTCTCCAATTGTCATTAGTCTTATTCGTTTTATTATCTTTAGGTGGGGGTTGGATTTTTCTCCTTGCCCCCATGTGTGGCGTACTAGGCCCACTGACATTAGGTGAAGATAGTGACGCCTTATGTTTGTCACTTATTCCCAATTTGGGACTACATGTCTGATTAATGGGGGCATCCCCACAGATAACCTTGGGAGAAGAGGGACTGTCAATAACCATATTTAGGGATTTGGAAAGTTGTTGATTACCCTTATTGGCTTTTGTTTTATCTTTTTCATTCCAATTTTTCTGCCTATTTAGCAGATAATCATTTTTATCTCTCAAAAATTTCTTATTTTTGGAGACCATAATCCCATTCTCAAATTTCCTCATTTTTGTATAAACCCCCTCTATCAATTGGGGTAGTTTTTCCAATTCTGAGGAATTCAAGATCTCATGTTTTATTTTAGTTATTTTGAGATCAAGTTCAGAGAGTTCATTCTTTCTCTCTATAGTAAGTATAGTCATTAATCTGCGTGAGCAGTCTTCCAGGATACTACTGCTTAGAAGCAGAGAGACTCCTGTCGGATCCCAAATCATACAAAAAATTGAAAAAGGACCCTACAGGGGAGTTCCTCCTATCACTTAAAGTCCTACTTGATGAGGCCCTTGACAAGGGTATACTGAGAAAATCCGAATATGAGTTCATTTATATTCCATCGCCCACCATTCCCATATACTACCATCTACCTAAGATTCACAAATCGACTTCGAATCCTCCTGGACGCCCCATTATATCGGGCATAAATTCTATGACATCGAATTTATCCCAGTATTTGGATTTTTATTTACAGCCCTTAGTTACTGAGTTACCGTCATACCTAAAAGACACCACTGCGGTTATTAAACTATTACAACAAACCAAGTGGAAAACCGGATATAGATTGGCCACGCTAGATGTACAATCATTGTACACATGCATACCTCATCAGGCTGGATGTATGGCGGCTAGGCACTTTTTGGAGGCATGTAATTTCATTAAACAAACACAAATTGATTTTTTGTTATGCTCCATTGAGTTCATATTAACTCATAACTACTTTTTGTTCGAATCGGAATTTTATTTGCAGATACTTGGTACCGCAATGGGTACCAAGTTCGCTCCATCATTCGCCAACTTATATATGGGGTGGTGGGAGAAAATCACGCTTACTGAGACACCTCCTCCACAGTTAATTCTGTGGAGGAGATATATAGATGATATCCTCATCATTTGGGATGGTACAGAAGCCTCTCTTTTAGAGTTTGTTGCACAATTAAACACGAATACATGTAACCTCTGTTTTAGTGGGGAAAATAGTGAAACATCAGTACATTATTTGGACCTTGAAATTACCATCGAATCAGAGCCAATCTGTACCAAAACATATTTCAAGGATACTAATGTGAATTCTTACATTCATCCGTCTAGTTGCCATTTTAAACCCTGGATTGTTAATATCCCTTTTAATCAATTTGCACGTCTTAAAAGAAATTGCACTAATGATGAACATTTTCAGGATCAGGTACTCTTTCTGAAGGAAAGATTTATCCAGAAAGGTTATGATAAACACCTGATTGACCGTGCCATTGACAAAGTCAATCTCGTTAAAAGGACGAATTTATTAAAAAATAAGAAAAAAAGAGATAAAAGACTTGACTTTAGAAAAGGGTCTATCAATCTAAATCCAGTGGTCACGACTGAGCTTGCACTAACAGGGAGGGTGAGTCAAGATGACCCAAAACAAAGCAATAAATTCCCAGTGTTTATCACACAATTTAATGATAAACACAAGGCCATACAATCGGCCATTGCTAAGCACTGGAGGGTTTTATCTCTAGACCCTGTGTTGAGTGCCGAGATGTCGTTGAAACCAAAGATTGTATACAAAAAAGCTCCAAATCTGAAAGGATTAATAGCCCCTAGCCAATTGAAGTCTGTTTCTTGTCAAAAGGGCACACTAAGATCCTATTTAGATCTGAAGGGCAACTACAAATGTAGTAAATGTAAAATATGTACCAACCTAATGAATAAAAAAGAGGTTGTTTCCTTTACCACAAAACGTAGTTTTAAAGTTAATCACTTTATCAATTGTTCCACAACATATGTAGTGTACATTTTACAGTGCCAATGTGGGTTACAGTACATCGGTAAAACTAAACGATGCATGAAAGTGAGGGTAATGGAACACATGAGGAACATCAAAAATGTGCAAAAATTAATTGATAAACACATGCCCCTAACCCACCTTTTAAAACACTTTCATGATTGCCATCAGTGTGACCCTAGTGGCATTTCCTTCATGGGCATTGAAGTAATTACCGCCAATCAACGCCTAGGCAATAGAGATTTACGCCTAAGTAGAAGAGAGCAATTCTGGATCTATACCATGCGAACGAGGTTTCCTCATGGTTTAAATGATTACATAGAATTGGTCCCTTTCTTAAAAGAATGAATTCTTAAAAGAACGAATTCTAATGAATTAATTATTAGGTGTTTACACGGTTTCCAAGCATTTTTTGTATTTTTAGATAACATGTTTTAGTATTTAATAACTATATATGTTTTAAACAGATTTTTAATACATGTTTACCTTAAAATTGTCCATATCAGTATATACTGGTTTACATTCACTACAGTTATGCTGGTATGATTTTGGATTTATTTAAAGCTAAATTGGGACCTGTTTAACATTGCTCCTATCTAATATGTGCTTTTAATCCTCCCCACATGCTGCAGGGAACTTTATTTGCCTCTGCTTTGTATTACATGTGTTCCTACTTGCTCTAATTACACTAGATCCATTGGCTGCCGCTCTCTACTTAAGCTCCAGGGACAACGCTATGACGTGACCTCCTGACGAAGCACTACGTGCGAAACGCGTAGAGGTCACGTGGTGGCAGTTCCTGTGGAGTTCTTTGCAGCCGGTGGGAGCGGGTCCCCTTGTCTCTAGCTGGGTAAGTACTCGGATTGGTCCGGATCCATTCTGTAGTGCGTAGCTAGACCCTGTGGTTACCCCCTGCCCCTACCGAATATACTAGTGTATTATCCAGTCCCGTTTTTAACCCCTATTTGTTATTATCTTGCCGCAATTTTGTAATAATTTGCTTTATTGTTATTCCTTGCATCAGTGGATACTTTGTCCACTGTTTTAGATTAATAAACCAATCATACCCTTCAGTGCGCCTGTCTGCCTATTGTTTTTTCACATGAGCATTCACTACTAAACCTATACATGTAAGCAAGGTTGCATTCATATTGTATGCAGTTATGGCAAATTGACCGCCTGTGTTTAGTTGTCCTTGTAAGGCATGATAAAAAGCTGTGTTTCCAGACTAATTAACATAGAAAGATATTCTGAACCCATATTTGCATATGAACAAAACTCAGATGACCTAGGATCACATGTATTTGAATAATAAATGTAAAGGTACACTTACCTAGTAAATGTCCATATATACTGTCATAGTGCTCCAGAATGCCAGTGACAAGAGCTGTATTTTCCTGGTCATTGAAGCGAGGATTACGTGGCTTCTCCACACGTTTCTTCCGAGCAGGTTTAGGGTCAGAGCTTGGCTGGTGCTGACTGGACTCTCCTTCTTCCAATGGAAGAGCCTCCAAAAGCTGCCCACCAGCAAGCACGCCACCACCATCCACCCCATCAGCAACTGCGCCACCAGCAGCACTCACAGCACCAGCACTCCCACTCCTAGCACCAGCACTCCCACTCCTAGCACCAGCACTCCCACTCCTAGCACCAGCACTCCCACTCCCAGCAACAGCACTCCCACTCCCAGCAACAACACTCCCACTCACAGCAACAGCACTCCCACTCACAGCAACAGCACTCCCACTCCCAGCAACAGCACTCCCACTCCCAGCAACAACACTCCCACTCCCAGCAACAGCACTCCCACTCCCAGCAACACCACTCGGTGCACCAGCAACATCACTCCCCTGAACAGTACGTTCACTCCGACGCGTACTCGCACGAGTAGCACTCCCACTCCCACCAGCATCACTCTTCCCACGCTTTGCGGGCATACTTCCAGCACTCACAAAAAACAGACAACTAATGTACAGCCAATCACACGAAACACTTCCACATATAAAACAAGACAAAGATGTAAACAAAACAACAATGGACAAAGCTCACCCAATACACAACAAGTCTCTCCGTCAATATGCAAATGTTCAATCAGCCAGCTCTGTGCGTCTCTCTCTCTCTCACTCCCAACAACACAGAGAATGATTAGCAGTACACGTTGCCTTTAAATATGGCGCGCAATCCAATACATGCTTGTTTCGCCTGATTCAGCAAGATTTGTGATTGGGCAACCTATCAGCACCCCGCCACGCACGCCGATACACCTGTGTGTGATCGGATAATCATCGTGAGAGTGGGCGGATTTGTTTTCGGGTTGATTTTGAATGTATTCGGCACTTACTGCATACGGAGAGGAAAAATCGCCATTAACATGACTAATCGGTAAGCTTGCCGATTTCACTTAATCGACGATTACTGCATGAGGCCCCTAGTTCTAGTCTGAGTTATAGTTCTGAAGTGGTTGCTGAGTAATGAGAGAAGGAGACTGTGACCAGGGACCTGGCACAGAACAGATATCCCTGCGGGGATAGGGAATCCCTACATTAGGAGAATAAACCTTTCCAAGGGAAGTACGGAGAACAATGGAGGGCTGAATACACCCCATTGTGGAGGGCAGCTGGCCCACCGTACAATAAAGAATGGTTCTGATTAACAACACTCTCGTGTGCATGTGTGGAATTATTGCACCGAGAGGAGCACCACAGAGGAATTCCTCATCAGACTCATCCTCAAGCGGACGCTGGGATCCTGAGGAGGGGGAGGCGCTGCACTGGATCTAGGTAGGACTCAAGCACACTACCTCAGCTGCCTGTCTGAGTTGGCAATCCCCACACACCATCATGCGGGAGACTCAGGAGTCCTTTTGCCAACAGGTGCACCATCAGACACTATCACACTGTAATGGGGACTGGTTAGACCACAGGGGCCAATATGAGATTGGGTGGGTCAGGCCGGTTCAGAAAAACCGTTACATTTGGAGGCGAGCTGCTGAGATCAGACCTGTCAATGGGACAGGCTTTAGCTAGGTCACTTGGAAACAGGGAGAGTGTCTGCTGCCACTTTGTGCTGCGTTGGGACGGACCTAGGGGTGGTCAGGGGGCTGACGGGGTATTGTCAGTTTGCAGGGATGACCTAGGGGCCTGAAAGGAGTTGGGGGTTTGGAGCCGGGCTATAGCTGTCCTAGTCACCTTGAGGTAGTGCTAGTTGGTAGGATGCCAGAAGGGATAGCCTGTTAACGTGGTCAGGAATCCTGGAGAGGGTCTGCGCTAGGCTAACCAAGACAGGTAGACGCCCCAAGTACTGCATGGAAGCCCCAGAGTACTCTAGCCCATTCCAGACCTCTTACCGTAGGGAGCACAGACTGGGAGGAAGGAGATACAGCAGACACTGAGAGTGAACCTAGCCTGAGGTAGTGCATACATGAGTCCAGCCTACATTAGGTACACATGTGGTGGTGCATCAGAGACATCTTTATTGTACCAGTGTGGTGGCTGCCCCGCAGAGAGGAGCCCCCATGTACGATAACTGTTACGAGAGAATGGCGACCGCAAGAATGGAGGATCTGCGCGGTGCGGATAGTCCAAAATGGCGACCTGAGGTTAATGGGGAAAGCACACGTGGCTTGCGCCCCACTGAAGAGCAAGCTGTTGCTGAACTGTCTTTTTCAAGTCTGCTCTGGAGTGGAGCGAAAGCTGTGGCCGCACCGTTCTGGTCCTGCCTAGGACAACGGGGGGCTGCCCTGGAGGACTGTGTAGAGGACATTGAAATTGTGGTTGGAAAGGACTTGCAAAATGGCGGCTCCCGCTTCTCTGGGAGACCGCGTTGGCCGATGGCAGACTATGCTGCGGATGCACAGATTACTAAGAATTGGCCCGAAGTGACGCCAACTGGAGAGCCCCGCCCGCATGGGGGGTATGGCGCGAAAGCTACGGCCGCGCCTTCACGGACAGAGACTCGCTCAGCCACAGTGCTGAGTCAACCACTTAGCCTGTGGGACCCTCCCCTAATATCTACCAGGGGGAGTGGTTTCCAGTTATGCCCTGTGGGCCCAGGAGCTGGCGCGCTGCCGGTACCACTACCAAAAGAAGTTCCGGCCGCGGAAATTGGGTGCAAAAAAGAAGGATACTTTGCACGTAAGGCAGCTGCAAGGAAGCGGTTGGAGTTGGCGGCAAAAGCAGAGCCCCACCCTGTTGGGGAAAAACGCGCAGAAACTGTGGTCACGCCCTCTAGGACTGAGAAAGGCGCGGCCTTAATTAAAGGACATCCTATTTCCTTGTGGGACCCGCCCATAATTGCTACTAATGGGGGCGGATTCCAACTGTGTCAGAGGAGGGAGGAGCTAAACCAAGGAGTGGCTGACCACTCAACCCCTGTTGGTCACTCGTGCGGAACCAGCTCTCAGGACAGACCAGTATTGCGAGTAGCTCCTACCAAAAATATGGCCTGCTCCCCGGATGCCAACCGGATGGTTTCAACCCAACCCTACGCGGTACCCAGCGGGGTACTAGTGATACGCGTGGAGGGCGCGGAGACAGTCGTAGGCCTCTGCCTACAGTGCCGACTGCCCGGCGGCGCCATGAGCACGCCCAGTGTGGCACACGGTATCTGTGGCCAATGCCCACCTTCGTGCCCATACAGAACAACGATCCTGGGGGGAATACTGCTACTGCTGCAACACACTTTATTCGAGCAAATACCTAGTATGTACCTGGCAGATACCTGGAATGCGCCGCTCTTCACCTCTGACAAGCCCCGTTGCATTTGCCTTCCCAGCCATGGTTCATGCCTGGCTGACGGGCGGCTGATCTGTTAAATGATAATGATTAGGATTTAATAGGCTGCAATGCTTCGCGTGTCTACCAGATGGCATAAATTCATGAATTGTAATGCAGTATATACAGCTAAACCCCGTTATAACGCGCCTCGTTATACCGCGATTTGGTTATAACGCGGTTTTCCCGTGGCTCCCGTTTTTAAAAAAAAAAAAAAAAAAAAAAATTTTTTTAAATTTTTTTTTTTTTCATTTTTTTTTTTTGCACACTGCACACACTGCACACACTCACTGCACACACACTGCTCATTGCTCACACTGCCACACTGCACACACACTGCACACTGCACACACACTGCTCATTGCTCACACTGACACACTGCACACACACTGCACACTGCACACACACTGCTCATTGCTCACACTGCACACACTGACACACTGCACACACACTGCACACTGCACACACACTGCTCATTGGACACACTGCACACACACTGCACACTGCACACACACTGCTCATTGGACACACTGCACACACACTGCACACTGCACACACACTGCTCATTGGACACACTGCACACACACTGCACACTGCACACACACTGCTCATTGCTCACACTGCACACACTGACACACTGCACACACACTGCACACTGCACACACACTGCTCATTGCTCACACTGCACACACTGACACACTGCACACACACTGCACACTGCACACACACTGCTCATTGGACACACTGCACACACACTGCACACTGCACACACACTGCTCATTGCTCACACTGACACACTGCACACACACTGCACACTGCACACACACTGCTCATTGCTCACACTGCACACACTGACACACTGCACACACACTGCACACTGCACACACACTGCTCATTGGACACACTGCACACACACTGCACACTGCACACACACTGCTCATTGCTCACACTGCACACACTGACACACTGCACACACACTGCTCATTGGACACACTGCACACACACTGCACACTGCACACACACTGCTCATTGCTCACACTGCACACACTGACACACTGCACACACACTGCACACTGCACACACACTGCACACACTGCACACTGCACACACACTGCTCATTGGACACACTGCACACACACTGCACACTGCACACACACTGCTCATTGGACACACTGCACACACACTGCACACTGCACACACACTGCTCATTGCTCACACTGCACACACTGACATACTGCACACACACTGCACACTGCACACACACTGCTCATTGCTCACACTGCACACACTGACACACTGCACACACACTGCACACTGCACACACACTGCTCATTGGACACACTGCACACACACTGCACACTGCACACACACTGCTCATTGCTCACACTGCACACACTGACACACTGCACACACACTGCTCATTGGACACACTGCACACACACTGCACACTGCACACACACTGCTCATTGCTCACACTGCACACACTGACACACTGCACACACACTGTACACTGCACACACACTCCTCATTGCTCACACTGCACACACACTCACACACACTTACAGACACTCACACACACTCACACACACTCCCACGCACACTTACGCACACTTACGCACACTCACGCACACTCACACACACTTACACACACTTAGACACTCACAGACACTCACAGACACTCACACACACTTACACACACTTACACACTCACAGACACTCACACACACTTACACACACTTACACACACTTACACACACTTAGACACTCACACACTCTTACACACACTTACACACACTTACACACACACTCAGACACTTACACACACTCACACCCACATACACACACCCATATACACACACACACTTTCTCTCCCATATATACATACACACACACACTCTCTCACTCTACACAGACGGGGGTGGGGTCGGAGCACAGGAAAGGCCGCGACCAGCACCACCACCCGCTCCCCCCCCTCCTCCCGCGCAGGCAGCGGGAGCGCCAGGGACAGCGGTGGGGAGAAGAAACCCCCCGCTACCACCTCCATGCAGGCAGCGGGATCTGAGGTAAGCGGCGACCTGAGGGACATCCCCGCTCTCATCTCCTGCCCCGCGGCCTGTCCCGCGGTGACAGGGGGAAGCGGGGACAGGAGGGACATCCCCGCTCCCATCTCCTGCCCCGCGGCCTGTCCCGCGGTGACAGGGGGAAGCGGGGACAGGAGGGACATCCCCGCTCCCATCTCCTGCCCCGCGGCCTGTCCCGCGGTGACAGGGGGAAGCGGGGAGCGGAGGGACATGCCCGCTCCCATCTCCTGTCCCGCGGGATGAATATGCGCTAAAGCGCGGCGGCCATTTTTTTTTCTCGCGACCCCGTTAGTAACGCGGTGGTCTCGGGGTGGACCCCGAGACCCGCGTTATAACGGGGTTTAGCTGTATATATATATAGATGAAGGTAGTCCGTGGAATCCGGAAGCGGAGCACAGCAACGGTGAAACAAAAAGGAGCTGCAATCTACTATGAAGATTAAAAACCTTTTATTGTGAGGAGGTGGGGGGGTCAGAACCAACTCTGACGCGTTTCGGGACGAATCCCTTTGTCAAAGAGTTGGTTCATGTTCGTTCACAGTGCCCGTTATGTATCCATAGCTCCGCCCCCAACCGTGACGTCATTCAGTGTATTTTTTTTGGCGCGAAGGTTTCTTGCAGCGCTATTATTGGTTCCTACCCTCAGCCAATGTTATGCTGAGAAGGTGAATAAATTATAGGCAGCAATTGGATGGTTGCGGAGCAATAATGGAACAACTTATTCTCGACAAGCATCCCAAATTAGAACTATACTATCTAAACATTGGGACATTTTAAAGCTTGATAGAGACTTGGATAGATATACGAAGAGTCATCCTAGACTTGTTTTCAAAAGAGCTAAGACAATAGGAAATAAGATCTCTCCCAGTCTTTTTGATTCCAGGAAACACTCAGGTTCTACTATCCCCAATGGATTTCACAGTTGTGGCAAATGTAGAATGTGCAAGTATGCTCTATCCATTAAATCTGTTACAGATATTCACACTAAGAAGAAATTCAAATTGCGTTCATTTATGACATGTGACACTAAGTTTATTGTATATATTCTGAGATGTCCATGTGGCAGTGCTTATGTGGGCAGAACCATACGCATGCTAAAAGAAAGAATCAGTGAACATGTAAGAAGTATTAAGAATAGAGATGAACGTTTCCCTGTGGCTCGCCACTTATGCACTGCCCATTAGGCTCGTTACATAATCTAACATTCAGTGCTATTGAATATATTCCTTTGAATATCAGAGGCGGTGACAGGGAATCTCATCTCAACCAGAGAGAGATGCATTGGATTTATGCACTGGGGACTTTATCCCCCAGGGGCATGAATCTTGACTGGGAGTTAAGACATTTTTTACAATGAATTGTTTTGATTTTCTGATGTCCTCACATGTTGTTCCATTCCTGTCCATCACATCCCTCCCTTCTCTCCCCCCCCTCTCCCCCCTTCCCCCCCCCCTTTTTCCTTCCCTCCCTTCTCACTCCCTTTCCTACCTTTCCTTCCCTATCCTTCTTTCCCCCCCCCCCCATCCCATCCTTTTCATCCTCCCTCATCTCTTTTTTGTCTGCATTATTTTGCTTCAAAAGTGAGAATTTTGTATATCTGATTTACAGTACATGAATTAATATTTTATATATTATGGTTATTTATGAATTCGTTCGGAACTATTTTCCTTAACCACATATATTTGTCATGAGTAGATTTATTATAAAATGATACCTTGTTGTAAACATTTCACGAGACACTATAATTGCATATTTGGTATTATCTTTCTACCCATTATATTACCATTATGTTTCTGCCCACTATGATAAGTACTTTGATACACTATAACTGTGAATCGGCTTTTTTGCAATTTTCTGTACAACCCATTATATTCAGCTTTTTATATACTAACTATGGATTATGCTGAATATCTGTGACATTGCTATATACCACATTAACATTATCTGTTTCCTCTGATGAATAGGTTATATGTATTGTTCGTATCTCTATTTTTATTCATTGTGACATTTTAATGATACTGTTAGTAATTGTTGTTTTTATGTTGCACTATAATTCCTCTCTAGGAGTGGCACCCCTGATACACAGAATCCATCTGTCCCCACTGATGCTTCTAGTCCTAATCCCTCTATAGAAACATCTGATAGGCTCTCATTTAGAGAGTTGGGTGTATTACAGGACATGGATGATATTATATCTGAACAAGAATGTATTGAAACCCCAGGGTTAAATTTTGAAGATCAATTTACGTTCCTTACAGATACTAAACATACTAATTTCAGAGATAAATCCCTGTTTTGCCCACTCTATAACAAAGGAGCACACATAGAGACATTTGAAAAATTGGTGGAGAAAGATCTCCAGTTGCTAGCAAAAGGTTTTTCTTTTACTACCCCCACACACGATAATCTTTCCAGAAATGAGAGAGGATACATCAACTCATTGTCTAAAAGAACTGACATAATAATTAAAAGAGCTGACAAAGGAGGAGCCACTGTAGTTATGAATACAGAAATGTATCATAATGAAGCTCTAAGACAACTAAAGAATCAACAGGCCTATTGTAAATTAGATAGGAATCCCACGAGGGCTTATCTCAGTGAAATTAAGGAACTCATTGAAATGGGTAGCGAACTAGGTGTACTTACCAAACGAGAATCCATGTTTTTGTATAACTCTTGTCCCACTGTACCTATTTTTCACCATCTCCCAAAGATCCATAAGTCTCTGGTCAACCCCCCTGGCCGACCTATCATCTCGAGCATTGGATCTTTGGGAGATGGTCTATCTAGGTACGTGGATCAATTTCTTCAGCCACTTGTTCAAGCTCTCCCATCTTATTTAAAAGATTCATCTAACCTCCTTTTAGATATTCAAAAAATCACTTGGGCACGCTCTTATTTTTGGGTCACACTTGACGTGACCTCTTTATACACCATAATTGATCACACCCTGGGCACACAAGCAATTAGTTATTTTCTTAATCACTCTAATATTCATTTAGCACAAAGCACTTTTATTTTAGATTCAGTTATGTTTCTCCTACAACACAACTATTTCTTGTTTGATCACACTTTCTATTTACAGACACAGGGCACAGCTATGGGGACATCATTTGCACCCTCATATGCCAATCTCTTTATGGGCTTTTGGGAAAAGACACACATCTTCGGTGACACCAACCCTTACAGAGACTCTATTATTTTTTATCGTCGTTTTATAGACGACCTATTACTCATATGGTCTGGTGATATCATTACTTTGAAAGCCTTTTTTGAATATCTTAATGAGAATACATTTAATCTAAAATTTACATACAAATTTGATGACACTACCATCGATTATTTAGATCTCCATCTTTACATAGATTCAAATTTTCAAATTCAGACTGATTTGTTTCGTAAGGAAAATAGCACCAATTCCTTGCTTAGAGCAAATAGCGCGCACCCCAGATCTCTAATTAGAGGAATCCCTAACGGGCAATTCCTCAGACTTAGGAGAGTTTGCTCTACTGAACAGACTTTTTTGACACAAGCTGACAAACTGACTGAGAGATTTCATAATAGAGGGTATTCTGATAAAGACATTGGTCTAGCTCTAGACAAAGCAACACGTACAGATAGGACAACTTTATTAAATCAATGTTCAACAAACAAACGTGTAAAAAATAGACTACAATCAGGAAAACAACAGTCTGATGACACTCCATTGTTTATCACAACTTATTCTCGACAAGCATCCCAAATTAGAACTATACTATCTAAACATTGGGACATTTTAAAGCTTGATAGAGACTTGGATAGATATACGAAGAGTCATCCTAGACTTGTTTTCAAAAGAGCTAAGACAATAGGAAATAAGATCTCTCCCAGTCTTTTTGATTCCAGGAAACACTCAGGTTCTACTATCCCCAATGGATTTCACAGTTGTGGCAAATGTAGAATGTGCAAGTATGCTCTATCCATTAAATCTGTTACAGATATTCACACTAAGAAGAAATTCAAATTGCGTTCATTTATGACATGTGACACTAAGTTTATTGTATATATTCTGAGATGTCCATGTGGCAGTGCTTATGTGGGCAGAACCATACGCATGCTAAAAGAAAGAATCAGTGAACATGTAAGAAGTATTAAGAATAGAGATGAACGTTTCCCTGTGGCTCGCCACTTTATGCACTGCCCATTAGGCTCGTTACATAATCTAACATTCAGTGCTATTGAATATATTCCTTTGAATATCAGAGGCGGTGACAGGGAATCTCATCTCAACCAGAGAGAGATGCATTGGATTTATGCACTGGGGACTTTATCCCCCAGGGGCATGAATCTTGACTGGGAGTTAAGACATTTTTTACAATGAATTGTTTTGATTTTCTGATGTCCTCACATGTTGTTCCATTCCTGTCCATCACATCCCTCCCTTCTCTCCCCCCCCCTCTCCCCCCTTTCCCCCCCCCCTTTTTCCTTCCCTCCCTTCTCACTCCCTTTCCTACCTTTCCTTCCCTATCCTTCTTTCCCCCCCCCCCCATCCCATCCTTTTCATCCTCCCTCATCTCTTTCTTGTCTGCATTATTTTGCTTCAAAAGTGAGAATTTTGTATATCTGATTTACAGTACATGAATTAATATTTTATATATTATGGTTATTTATGAATTCGTTCGGAACTATTTTCCTTAACCACATATATTTGTCATGAGTAGATTTATTATAAAATGATACCTTGTTGTAAACATTTCACGAGACACTATAATTGCATATTTGGTATTATCTTTCTACCCATTATATTACCATTATGTTTCTGCCCACTATGATAAGTACTTTGATACACTATAACTGTGAATCGGCTTTTTTGCAATTTTCTGTACAACCCATTATATTCAGCTTTTTATATACTAACTATGGATTATGCTGAATATCTGTGACATTGCTATATACCACATTAACATTATCTGTTTCCTCTGATGAATAGGTTATATGTATTGTTCGTATCTCTATTTTTATTCATTGTGACATTTTAATGATACTGTTAGTAATTGTTGTTTTTATGTTGCACTATAATCCCTTGTATATGTTTTACACAGTTGCCAGTTTAGTTCCATTATTGCTCCGCAACCATCCAATTGCTGCCTATAATTTATTCACCTTCTCAGCATAACATTGGCTGAGGGTAGGAACCAATAATAGCGCTGCAAGAAACCTTCGCGCCAAAAAAAATACACTGAATGACGTCACGGTTGGGGGCGGAGCTATGGATACATAACGGGCACTGTGAACGAACATGAACCAACTCTTTGACAAAGGGATTCGTCCCGAAACGCGTCAGAGTTGGTTCTGACCCCCCCACCTCCTCACAATAAAAGGTTTTTAATCTTCATAGTAGATTGCAGCTCCTTTTTGTTTCACCGTTGCTGTGCTCCGCTTCCGGATTCCAAGGACTACCTTCATCTTGCTATTTCCAGCGTGATGCACGCTCTACATGGGGACTAAGCTGCTGCATTTGTGAGTACTCTGTTGGTTGCTGTTATTGCTTTATTGCCAAGGTTGATATTTGTCCTGTGAGTTTAGCTGACAGTCCGGTCATGGTATATATGTATGGACAGTCAGCTGCTCACG